>NW_027003747.1:0-5221 GCF_036934945.1 Oncorhynchus masou masou
CTGTCAGGATTTGGCCAGGGTTGTTCCGGGTTTTGGTCACTAGATGCCCCCATTGTGCTTTTTGACCTTATGTTTTTCCCTTGATTCCCATTATTATTTGCACCTGTGCCTCGTTTTCCCCTGATTGTATTTAAACCCTTAGTTTCCCTCAGTTCTGTGCTCTGTGTTTGTATGTTAGCACCCAGCCCTAGTGTTCTGTGTACTCTTGTCGATTCCGGTGGACGCTCTTGTGGAATTCTGTTTTTGTTTTTGAGTATCTCTTGAGGCTTTTTTTGTGCTATACCTACCACCTTTTGGATTTGCCATTTTGTATTGAAGGACTTCTCCTTTTTACTTTATTAAATACACCGTCTTAAGTACTGCTGTGTCTGCCTCATCTTCTGGGTTCTGCTGACTATTCGTGGCTCAGTTGGTTAAGTGACTGTTTCTCACTCCGGAGACCCAGGTTCGTAACCGGGTCCTGACAGAAACACAGAGCCAAAAATGAACCCAGAGGCAGCCAGTTCCCAGGACCTTTTTGCCATGCTGTCCCACCACCAGGAGACTGTCCAACGCCACGAAGCCGCCCTGGTTCAGCAAGAGGCCTTAATGGCTAGACATTCTCATCTTCTGTCGGAGATGCTGACTTCCATTAAGCAAATATCTGATCGTCTTACCCCGGCAACAGTTCCCGTCCCAGTACCTCAGATTCACGTACCCATGGCAGTTAACCCCCTGGCTGAACCTCGTCTTCCACCTCCCCAACGGTTCTCAGGTGATCCAAGTGCTTGTAAAGGGTTTCTCACCCAATGTTCTCTCTCCTTTGAGCTACAACCCTCGTCGTTTCCCACCGACCGGTCTAAGATCGCTTATATCATCACCCTGCTGTCGGAAAAAGCCCTGGCCTGGGCTACTGCTGTGTGGGATGCCCATAGTTCCTGCTGTGCCAGCTACTCTGCCTTTGCTGAGGAATTCAAACGAGTGTTTCAAGGCCCAAGCAGTGGTTCTGACTCAGCCAAACAGCTCCTGACTCTCCACCAAGGTTGGCGCAGCGTGACGGACTATGCCATCCAGTTCCGCACGGTGGCAGCAGCGAGTGGTTGGAACAACGAGGCGCTCACGGTGTGCTTTCTGAAAGGCCTTTCCGACACTATCCAAGATGAACTGGCCACTCGGGAACCACCGGACAATCTCGAGTCCCTGATCAAGTTGGCCTCACGCATTGACCAGCGTCTGAGAGAGAGAACTCAACCGTAGACCTCTAGCCCCTATCAGTCCCAGCTCCGAGTCCCCACCTTTATCCTCGCTGGCTCCACCGGAACCCATGCAGATTGGACGCATCTCCCAGGCTGAGAGAGACCGCCGGATGAGGGAGCGACGCTGTCTATATTGCGGCAAACCGGGCCATTTCCGTTCCACGTGTCCCGGGCTCCAGGGAAACGCTCTGTCCCGTACAGACCGGGGGAACTGTAGCAGGAAACATAACCTCCTCCCATCCGTCCAACTCCCGTCTGCTCATTCCAGTCACCCTCTCCTGGGACAACCACAAGCTTCACCTTCAAGCCTTGGTAGACTCTGGAGCCGCAGGTAACTTCATGGATGGTGTCTGGGCGAAGGAGAATGGCGTTCCCTCTGAACCTCTAAGTGAACCCATGAGGGTCACTACATTGGATGGAAGCCCTTTGGGATCTGGACTTGTCACTCATGTCACTACCTCCTTGCGACTTTCAGTTTCACAACACCAGGAATTGATGAACTTTCATTTGATCTCCTGTTCCGAGTTCCCTCTCGTCCTTGGATACCCCTGGCTTCACAGCCATAACCCTCACATCGACTGGTCTGTGGGCACTATCAAGCAGTGGGGTCCTACGTGCCAAGCTACTTGTATTTTCCAGAATTCCCCGAGTTCTACTCCCGAGTCTTTAGAATCCATCGACCTGACCCGAGTTCCCGAGTGTTACCATGACCTCAAACTGGTGTTTAGCAAACAGAGGGCCACCATGCTACCACCCCATAGACCTTACGATTGCCCCATCGACCTGTTTCCGGGCACTTGCCCCCCAGGGAGTCGGATCTTTTCCCTATCTCCACCCGAACGAGCTGCTATGGATACCTACATCAAGGACGCTCTGGAAGCAGGCCTCATGCGTCCATCCACCTCCCCGGCGGGAGCAGGGTTTTTCTTTGTGGCCAAGAAAGACGGTGGATTACGTCCTTGCATCGACTACCGGGGACTCAATGCCATAACCGTCCGTAACCGTTACCCGCTACCCCTTATGGCCACAGCCTTCGAGCTGCTCAGGAAGCAGTTGTTTTCACTAAGCTTGACCTGCGGAACGCATACCATCTTGTGCGGATCAGACCTGGTGACGAGTGGAAGACCGCTTTCAACACGCCTACTGGTCACTATGAATACTTGGTGATGCCCTTCGGCCTGACCAACGCCCCAGCGGTGTTCCAGCGCTCATAAACGATGTGCTTAGGGATATGCTTAACATATTTGTGTTCGTTTACTTGGATGACATCCTCATCTTTTCGAGCTCCCTTCAAGAACACACTAAGCATGTCAGACAAGTACTCAAACGCCTCCTGGACAGCCATCTGTACGTTAAGCCGGAAAAATGTGAATTCCATTCATCCCGAGTACAATTCCTGGGATTTGTAGTGGAACCCAGTCGAGTCCAAATGGACCCCAGGAAGGTAGGGGCGGTAGCGGATTGGCCCACCCCCAAATCCGTTAAGGAAGTTCAGCGTTTCCTGGGCTTCACAAACTTTTACCGCAAGTTCATCAAGAACTTCAGCTTGGTGGCAGCCCCTCTCTCAGCTTTAACCAAGGGTGGCAATGCAAGGTTTTTGTGGGGAAGAGAAGCTGAGACGGCCTTCCAAGGACTCAAGCAGCGCGTTCTCTCTGCTCCCATCGTGATACTACCGACTACGGATGAACCATTTGTGGTGGAGGTAGACGCATCAGAGGTTGGTGTTGGAGCTGTCCTGTCTCAGAGGGTGAAGACAAGAAGCTTCATCCGTGCGCTTTCTTCTCACACCGGCTTACCCCGACTGAGAGGAACTACGATGTGGGGGATCGTGAACTCCTAGCGGTTAAGATGGCATTGAAGGAATGGAGACACTGGCTCGAGGGGCTTCTCACCCGTTTCAAGTGCTTACGGACCACAAAAATCTGGAGTATATCCAGCAGGCGAGCGGTTGAACTCTAGACAAGCTAGATGGTCTCTTTTCTTCAATCGATTCCAGTTTATCCTCACCTATCGGCCCGGGTCGAAGAATCTCAAACCGGATGCCCTGTCCCGAGTCTACGCTCCTGCCATTCGAGATGACACGGACATGCCTGTCCTTCCTGCTGCTAAGATTGTGGCTCCGATCTCGTGGCAAGTTGAGGATACCGTGAGACGTGCTCAAGCTAGCGAACCGGACCCGAAAGGAGGTCCTGCCAATCGGTTGTTTGTCCCCAAGGCAGTGAGGACTCAGGTCCTTCTGTGGGGGCACTCCTCTCGCCTCACCTGTCATCCGGGCGTAGGTCGCACCTTGGAGTTCATCCAGCGTAAGTTCTGGTGGCCTACCATAAGAGAAGACGTTGCCACTTTCGTCAATGCCTGCCCCGTGTGCTGCCAGGGCAAATCTTCTCACCTCCGCCCTCAAGGACTCCTTCACCCTTTACCTGTTCCCCACAGACCCTGGTCCCATATCTCATTGGACTTTATTACTGGACTTCCTCCATCCCATGGCAATACTACTATCCTAGTCATAATCGACAGGTTTTCAAAGGCGGCCAGGTTCGTCCCTCTGACTAAGTTACCTTCTGCCAAGGAAACGGCTGAGTTGGTAATTAATCATGTGTTCCGAGTCTTCGGCATTCCTCAAGATATGGTTTCTGACAGAGGTCCCCAGTTCGCCTCAAGGTTTTGGAAGGCCTTCTGCCAACTCATGGGGGCTTCTGCCAGTCTATCTTCAGGGTACCATCCGAGTCCAACGGCCAAACAGAGAGGATGAATCAAGAGCTGGAAACCACCCTCCGATGTATGACTCGTGACAACCCGTCCACATGGTCATCCTTTATTGTTTGGGCCGAATACGCGCACAACACCTTGCGCTCCTCCTCCACTGGTATGTCCCCGCACGAGTGTCAGTTTGGCTATGCTCCTCCATTGTTCCCGGACCAGGAGGCAGAAGTCAGAGTGCCTTCAGCCTTGAAGTTCGTCAGACGCTGTCGGCTTATGTGGAGGAAGACCCGTCTTAATCTTATGCGTTCCTCACAGAGGTACCAACAACAAGCCAACAGACGTCGCCGTCCCGGGCCTACCCTGCGCCCCGGCCAGAGAGTCTGGCTCTCCACAAGAGACTTACCACTACGGGTGGAGTCTCGCAAGCTGTCCCAAAAATACATCGGTCCCTTCAAGGTTGCCAGGAGAGTTAACCCAGTTTCTTATCGCCTACACTTACCCAGATCCCTTAAGATTAATCCCACATTTCACATTTCATTGTTAAAACCTGTTGTTTTCTCCCCTTGTCCCGGCAGACAGACCTCCCCCTCCGCCTCGTGTCATTGGAGGCCAGCCGGCTTATACCGTCCATCGGATACTGGATTCCCGCCGGGTGCAGCGGTCCTGGCAGTATCTGGTGGACTGGGAAGGCTACGGTCCCGAGGAGCGCTCCTGGGTTCCTGCCAAAGACATCCTGGACCCTGACCTCATTCGTCAGTTCAGGGCCCTCCACCCTGAGAGAGCTGGTAGGAACGTCAGGAGCCGTTCCTAGGGGGGATTCTGTCAGGATTTGGCCAGGGTTGTTCCGGGTTTTGGTCACTAGATGCCCCCATTGTGCTTTTTGACCTTATGTTTTTTCCCTTGATTCCCATTATTATTTGCACCTGTGCCTCGTTTCCCCTGATTGTATTTAAACCCTTAGTTTCCCTCAGTTCTGTGCTCTGTGTTTGTATGTTAGCACCCAGCCCTAGTGTTCTGTGTATTCTTGTCGATTCCGGTGGACGCTCTTGTGGAATTCTGTTTTTGTTTTTGAGTATCTCTTGAGGCTTTTTGTGCTATACCTACCACCTTTTGGATTTGCCATTTTGTATTGAAGGACTTCTCCTTTTTACTTTATTAAATACACCGTCTTAAGTACTGCTGTGTCTGCCTCATCTTCTGGGTTCTGCTGACTATTCGTGGCTCAGTTGGTTAAGTGACTGTTTCTCACTCCGGAGACCCAGGTTCGTAACCGGGTCCTGACA
>NW_027003748.1:0-5221 GCF_036934945.1 Oncorhynchus masou masou
CACCTGTATCCATTTAGAATACGTCAGATACACATGTATCCATTTAGAATACGTCAGATACACCTATGTCCATTTAGGATACGTCAGATACACCTGTGTCCATTTAGGATACGTCAGATACACCTGTGTCCATTTAGGATACGTCAGATACACCTGTGTCCATTTAGGATACGTCAGATACACCTGTGTCCATTTAGAATAAGTCAGATACACCTGTATCCATTTAGAATACGTCAGATACACCTGTATCCATTTAGAATACGTCAGTAACACCTGTATCCATTTAGAATACGTCAGTAACACCTGTATCCATGTAGAATACGTCAGATACACCTGTATCCATTTAGAATACGTCAGATTCGCCTGTATCCATTTAGAATACGTCAGTTACACCTGTATCCATTTAGAATACGTCAGATACACCTGTATCCATTTAGAATACGTCAGTAACACCTGTATCCATTTAGAATACGTCAGTAACACCTGTATCCATGTAGAATACGTCAGATACACCTGTATCCATTTAGAATACGTCAGATACACATGTATCCATTTAGAATACGTCAGATACACCTGTATCCATTTAGAATACGTCAGATACACCTGTATCCATTTAGAATACGTCAGATACACCTGTATCCATTTAGAATACGTCAGATACACCTGTATCCATTTAGAATACGTCAGTAACACCTGTATCCATTTAGAATACGTCAGATACGCCTGTATCCATTTAGAATACGTCAGTTACGCCTGTATCCATTTAGAATACGTCAGTTACGCCTGTATCCATTTAGAATACGTCAGATACACCTGTATCCATTTAGAATACGTCAGTAACACCTGTATCCATGTAGAATACGTCAGATACACCTGTATCCATTTAGAATACGTCAGATACACCTGTATCCATTTAGAATACGTCAGATACACATGTATCCATTTAGAATACGTCAGATACACCTATGTCCATTTAGGATACGTCCGATACACCTGTGTCCATTTAGGATACGTCAGATACACCTGTGTCCATTTAGGATACGTCAGATACACCTGTGTCCATTTAGGATACGTCAGATACACCTGTGTCCATTTAGAATAAGTCAGATACACCTGTATCCATTTAGAATACGTCAGTAACACCTGTATCCATGTAGAATACGTCAGATACACCTGTGTCCATTTAGAATACGTCAGATACACATGTATCCATTTAGAATACATCAGTTACACCTGTGTCCATTTAGAATACGTCAGTTACACCTGTGTCCATTAGAATACGTCAGATACACCTGTGTCCATTTAGAATACGTCAGATACACCTGTGTCCATTTAGAATACGTCAGATACACCTGTGTCCATTTAGAATACGTCAGTTACACCTGTGTCCATTTAGAATACGTCAGTATACACCTGTGTCCATTTAGAATACGTCAGATACACCTGTGTCCATTTAGAATACGTCAGATACACATGTGTCCATTTAGAATACGTCAGTTACACCTGTGTCCATTTAGAATACGTCAATTTTACCTGTGTCCATTTAGAATCACGTCAGATACACCTGTGTCCATTTAGAATAAATGAATACACCTGTGTCCATTTCAGAATAAAATCAGTACACCTGTCCATTTAGGGCATCGTCAGTTACACCTGTGTCCATTTAGAATACGTCAGATACACCTGTGTCCATTTAGATCGTCAGATACACCTGTATCCATTTAGGAATACGTCAGATACACCTGTATCCCGACTTTGGGAACTACGTCGTCCCAACTGTATCCATTTAGAATACGTCAGATACACCTGTATCCATTTAGAATACGTCAGATACACCTGTATCCATTTAGAATACGTCAGATACACCTGTATCCATTTAGAATACGTCATATACACCTGTATCCATTTAGAATACGTCAGTTACACCTGTATCCATTTAGAATACGTCAGTTACACCTGTGTCCATTTAGAATACGTCAGATACACCTGTTTCCATTTAGAATACGTCAGATACACCTGTGTCCATTTAGAATACGTCAGATACACCTGTATCCATTTAGAATACGTCAGATACACCTGTATCCATTTAGAATACGTCAGATACACCTGTATCCATTTAGAATACGTCATACACCTGTATCCATTAGAATACGTCAGATACACCTGTATCCATTTAGAATACGTCAGTTACACCTGTATCCATTTAGAATACGTCATCAGATACACCTATCCATTTAGAAACGCTAGTTACACCTGTGTCCATTTAGAATATCAGTTACACCTGGGGATACACCTGTGTCCATTTAGAATACGCCAGTCCATTTAGAATACGTCAGATACACCTGTGTCCATTTAGAATACGTCAGATACACCTGTATCCATTTAGAATACGTCAGTTACACCTGTATCCATTTAGAATACGTCAGATACACCTGTATCCATTTAGAATACGTCAGATACACCTGTGTCCATTTAGAATACGTCAGATACACCTGTGTCCATTTAGAATACGTCAGATACACCTGTGTCCATTTAGAATACGTCAGATACACCTGTGTCCATTTAGAATACGTCAGATACACCTGTGTCCATTTAGAATACGTCAGTTACACCTGTGTCCATTTAGAATACGTCAGATACACCTGTATCCATTTAGAATACGTCAGATACACCTGTATCCATTTAGAATACGTCAGATACACCTGTATCCATTTAGAATACGTCAGTTACACCTGTATCCATTTAGAATACGTCAGTTACACCTGTGTCCATTTAGAATACGTCAGATACACCTGTGTCCATTTAGAATACGTCAGATACACCTGTGTCCATTTAGAATACGTCAGATACACCTGTGTCCATTTAGAATACGTCAGATACACCTGTGTCCATTTAGAATACGTCAGTTACACCTGTGTCCATTTAGAATACGTCAGATACACCTGTGTCCATTTAGAATACGTCAGATACACCTGTATCCATTTAGAATACTTCAGATAGACCTGTATCCATTTAGAATACGTCATATACACCTGTATCCATTTAGAATACGTCATATACACCTGTATCCATTTAGAATACGTCATATACACCTGTATCCATTTAGAATACGTCAGATACACCTGTATCCATTTAGAATACGTCAGTTACACCTGTATCCATTTAGAATACGTCAGATACACCTGTATCCATTTAGAATACGTCAGATACACCTGTATCCATTTAGAATACGTCAGATACACCTGTATCCATTTAGAATACGTCAGATACACCTGTGTCCATTTAGAATACGTCAGATACACCTGTGTCCATTTAGAATACGCCAGATACACCTGTGTCCATTTAGAATACGCCAGATACACCTGTGTCCATTTAGAATACGTCAGATACACCTGTGTCCATTTAGAATACGTCAGATACACCTGTATCCATTTAGAATACGTCAGATACACCTGTGTCCATTTAGAATCACGTCAGATACACCTGTGTCCATTTAGAATGAATACGTCAGTTACACCTGTATCCATTTAGAATACGTCAGATACACCTGTATCCATTTAGAATACGTCAGATACACCTGTATCCATTTAGAATACGTCATATACACCTGTATCCATTTAGAATACGTCATATACACCTGTATCCATTTAGAATACGTCATATACACCTGTATCCATTTAGAATACGTCAGTTACACCTGTATCCATTTAGAATACGTCAGATACACCTGTATCCATTTAGAATACGTCAGATACACCTGTATCCATTTAGAATACGTCAGATACACCTGTATCCATTTAGAATACGTCAGATACACCTGTGTCCATTTAGAATACGTCAGATACACCTGTGTCCATTTAGAATACGTCAGATACACCTGTATCCATTTAGAATACGTCAGATACACCTGTATCCATTTAGAATACGTCAGATACACCTGTATCCATTTAGAATACGTCAGATACACCTGTGCCTCCATTTAGAATACGTCAGTTACACCTGTGTCCATTTAGAATACGTCAGTTACACCTGTGTCCATTTAGAATACGTCAGATACACCTATGTCCATTTAGAATACGTCAGATACACCTGTGTCCATTTAGAGATACGTCAGACTACACCTGTGTCCATTTAATGCGTCAGTTACACCGTGTCCATTAGAATACGTCAGATACACCTGTGTCCATTTAGAATACGTCAGATACACCTGTGTCCATTTAGAATACGTCAGATACACCTGTGTCCATTTAGAATACGTCAGTTACACCTGTGTCCATTTAGAATACGTCAGATACACCTGTGTCCATTTAGAATACGTCAGATACACCTGTGTCCATTTAGAATACGTCAGATACACCTGTGTCCATTTAGAATACGTCAGATACACCTGTATCCATTTAGAATACGTCAGATACACCTGTATCCATTTAGAATACGTCAGATACACCTGTATCCATTTAGAATACGTCAGATACACCTGTATCCATTTAGAATACGTCAGATACACCTGTATCCATTTAGAATACGTCAGATACACCTGTATCCATTTAGAATACGTCATATACACCTGTATCCATTTAGAATACGTCAGTTACACCTGTATCCATTTAGAATACGTCAGTTACACCTGTGTCCATTTAGAATACGTCAGATACACCTGTGTCCATTTAGAATACGTCAGATACACCTGTATCCATTTAGAATACGTCAGATACACCTGTATCCATTTAGAATACGTCAGATACACCTGTATCCATTTAGAATACGTCAGATACACCTGTATCCATTTAGAATACGTCATATACACCTGTATCCATTTAGAATACGTCATATACACCTGTATCCATTTAGAATACGTCAGTTACACCTGTATCCATTTAGAATACGTCAGTTACACCTGTATCCATTTAGAATACGTCAGTTACACCTGTGTCCATTTAGAATACGTCAGATACACCTGTGTCCATTTAGAATACGTCAGATACACCTGTGTCCATTTAGAATACGTCAGATACACCTGTATCCGTTTAGAATACGTCAGATACACCTGTATCCATTTAGAATACGTCAGATACACCTGTATCCATTTAGAATACGTCAGATACACCTGTATCCATTTAGAAAACGTCAGATACACCTGTGTCCATTTAGAATACGTCAGATACACCTGTGTCCATTTAGAATACGTCAGTTACACCTGTATCCATTTAGAATACGTCAG
>NW_027003749.1:0-5221 GCF_036934945.1 Oncorhynchus masou masou
CTGTCAGGATTTGGCCAGGGTTGTTCCAGTTGTTGGTCACTAGATGCCCCCATTGTGCTTTTTGTCCTTATGTTTTTCCCTTGTTCCCCATTATTATTTGCACCTGTGTCTCGTTTCCCTGAGTGTATTTAAACCCTTAGTTTCCCTCTGTTCTGTGCTCTGTGTTTGTATGTTAGCACCCTGCCCTAGTGTTCTGTGTGCTCTTGTCGATTCCGGGTGACGTTCTTGTGGTATTCTGTTTTTTGTTTTTGTTTATTTTTGGTGAGTTTCTTTTGAGTTCTTTTGTGTTTTACCTACCACCTTTTGGATTTGCCATTTTGTATTTTAGGATTTTTTCTTTATTAAATACACCGTCTTAAGTACTGCTGTGTCTGCCTCATCTTCTGGGTTCTGCTGTCTATTCGTGGCTCAGTTGGTTAAGTGACTGTTTCTCACTCCGGAGACCCAGGTTCGAAACCGGGTCCTGACAGAAACACAGAGCCAAAAATGAACCCAGAGGCAGCCAGTTCCCAGGACCTTTTGCCACGCTGTCCCACCACCAGGAGACTGTCCAACGCCACGAAGCCGCCCTGGTTCAGCAAGAGGCCTTAATGGCTAGACATTCTCATCTTCTGTCGGAGATGCTGACTTCCATTAAGCAAATATCTGATCGACTTACCCGGCAACAGTTCCGTCCCAGTACCTCAAGTTCACGTACCCATGGCAGTTAACCCCTGGCTGAACCTCGTCTTCCACCTCCCCAACGTGTTCTCAGGTGATCCAGGTGCTTGTAAAGGGTTTCTCACTCAATGTTCTCTCTCCTTGAGGCTGCAACCCTCTGTCGTTTCCCACCGACCGGTCTAAGATCGCATATATCATCACCCTGCTGTCGGAAAAGCCCTGGCCTGGGCTACTGCTGTGTGGGATGCCCATAGTTCCTGCTGTGCCAGCTACTCTGCCTTTGCTGAGGAATTCAAACGAGTGTTTCAAGGCCCAAGCAGTGGTTCTGACTCAGCCAAACAGCTCCTGACTCTCCATCAAGGTTGGCGCAGCGGACGGACTATGCCATCCAGTTCCCGCACGGTGGCAGCAGCAAGTGGCTGGAACAACGAGGCGCTCACGGTGTACTTTCTGAAAGGCCTTTCCGACACTATCCAAGATGAACTGGCCACTCGGGAACCACCGGACAATCTCGAGTCTCTGATCAAGTTGGCCTCACGCATTGACCAGCGTCTGAGAGAGAGAGAACTCAACAGTAGACCTCTAGCTCCTATCAGTCCCAGCTCCGAGTCCCCACCTTTATCATCACTGGCTCCACCGGAACCCATGCAGATTGACGCATCTCCCAGGCTGAGAGAGACCGGATGAGGAGCGACGCTGTCTATGTGCGGCAAACCGGGCCATTTCCGTTCCACGTGTCCTGGCCCAGGGAAATGCTCTGTCCATTACACAGACGGGGGGAACTGTAACGGGAAACATAACCTCCTCCCATCCGTCCAACTCCCGTCTGCTCATTCCAGTCACCCTCTCCTGGGACAACCACAAGCTTCACCTTCAAGCCTTGGTAGACTCTGGAGCCGCAGGTAACTTCATGGATGGTGTCTGGGCTTAAGGAGAATGGCGTTCCCTCTGAACTTCTAAGTGACCCCATGAGGGTTACTACATTGGATGGAAGCCCGCTGGGATCTGGACTTGTCACTCATGTCACTACCTCCCTTGAGACTTTCAGTTTCGTCAACACCAGGAATTGATGAACTTTCATTTGATCTCCTGTTCCGAGTTCCCTCTCGTCCTTGGATACCCCTGGCTTCACAGTCATAACCCTCACATCGACTGGTCTGTGGGCACTATCAAGCAGTGGGGTCCCAGCGTGCCAAGCTACTTGTATTTTCCAGAATTCCCGAGTTCTACTCCACGAGTGCTAGAATCCATCGACCTGACCCGAGTTCGAGTGTTACCGCGACCTCAAACTGGTGTTTAGCAAACAGAGGGCCACCATGCTACCACCCCCATAGATCTTACGATTGCCCCATCGACCTGTTTCCGGGCACTTGCCCCCCAGGGGTCGGATCTTTTCCCTATCTCCACCCGAACGAGCTGCTATGGATACCTACATCAAGGACTCTCTGGAAGCAGGCCTCATGCGTCCATCAACCTCCCGGCGGGAGCAGGGTTTTTCTTTGTGGCCAAGAAAGACGGTGGGTTACGTCCTTGCATCGACTACCGGGGACTCAATGACATAACCGTCCGTAACCGTTACCCGCTACCCCTTATGGCCACAGCCTTCGAGCTGCTCCAGGAAGCAGTTGTTTTCACTAAGCTTGACCTGCGGAACGCATACCATCTTGTGCGGATCAGACCTGGTGACGAGTGGAAGACCGCTTTCAACACGCCTACTGGTCACTATGAATACTTGGTGATGCCCTTCGGCCTGACCAACGCCCCAGCGGTGTTCCAAGCGCTCATAAACGATGTGCTTAGGGATATGCTTAACATATTTGTGTTCGTTTACTTGGATGACATCCTCATCTTTTCGAGCTCCCTTCAAGAACACACTAAGCATGTCAGACAAGTACTCAAACGCCTCCTGGACAGCCATCTGTACGTTAAGCCGGAAAAATGTGAATTCCATTCATCCCGAGTACAATTCCTGGGATTTGTAGTGGAACCCGGTCGAATCCAAATGGACCCTAGGAAGGTAGGGGCGGTAGCGGATTGGCCCACCCCCAAATCCGTTAAGGATGTTCAGCGTTTCCTGGGCTTCACAAACTTTTACCGCAAGTTCATCAAGAACTTCAGTTTGGTGGCAGCTCCTCTCTCAGCTTTAACCAAAGGTGGCAATGCAAGGTTTTTTTGGGGAAGAGAAGCTGAGACGGCCTTCCAAGGACTCAAGCAGCGCATCCTCTCTGCTCCCATCCTGATACTACCGACTACGGATGAACCATTTGTGGTGGAGGTAGACGCATCAGAGGTTGGTGTTGGAGCTGTCCTGTCTCAGAGGGGTGAAGACAAGAAGCTTCATCCGTGCGCTTTCTTCTCACACCGGCTTACCCCGACTGAGAGGAACTACGATGTGGGGGATCGTGAACTCCTAGCGGTTAAGATGGCATTGAAGGAATGGAGACACTGGCTCGAGGGGGCTTCTCACCCGTTTCAAGTGCTTACGGACCACAAAAATCTGGAGTATATCCAGCAGGCGAAGCGATTGAACTCTAGACAAGCTAGATGGTCTCTTTTCTTCAATCGATTCCAGTTTATCCTCACCTATCGGCCCGGGTCGAAGAATCTCAAACCGGATGCCCTGTCCCGAGTCTACGCTCCTGCCATTCGAGATGACACGGACATGCCTGTCCTTCCTGCTGCTAAGATTGTGGCTCCGATCTCGTGGCAAGTTGAGGATACCGTGAGACGTGCTCAAGCTAGCGAACCGGACCCTAAAGGAGGCCCTGCCAATCGGTTGTTTGTCCCCAAGGCAGTGAGGACTCAGGTCCTTCTGTGGGGGCACTCCTCTCGCCTCACCTGTCATCCGGGCGTAGGTCGCACCTTGGAGTTCATCCAGCGTAAGTTCTGGTGGCCTACCATAAGAGAAGACGTTGCCACTTTCGTCAATGCCTGCCCCGTGTGCTGCCAGGGCAAATCTTCTCACCTCCGCCCTCAAGGACTCCTTCACCCTTTACCTGTTCCCCACAGACCCTGGTCCCATATCTCATTGGACTTTATTACTGGACTTCCTCCATCCCATGGCAATACTACTATCCTAGTCATAATCGACAGGTTTTCAAAGGCGGCCAGGTTCGTCCCTCTGACTAAGTTACCTTCTGCCAAGGAAACGGCTGAGTTGGTAATTAATCATGTGTTCCGAGTCTTCGGCATTCCTCAAGATGTGGTTTCTGACAGAGGTCCCCAGTTCGCCTCAAGGTTTTGGAAGGCCTTCTGCCAACTCATGGGGGCTTCTGCCAGTCTATCTTCAGGGTACCATCCGGAGTCCAACGGCCAAACAGAGAGGATGAATCAAGAGCTGGAAACCACCCTCCGATGTATGACTCGTGACAACCCGTCCACATGGTCATCCTTTATTGTTTGGGCCGAATACGCGCACAACACCTTGCGCTCCTCCTCCACTGGTATGTCCCCGCACGAGTGTCAGTTTGGCTATGCTCCTCCATTGTTCCCGGACCAGGAGGCAGAAGTCAGAGTGCCTTCAGCCTTGAGGTTCGTCAGACGCTGTCGGCTTATGTGGAGGAAGACCCGTCTTAATCTGATGCGTTCCTCACAGAGGTATCAACAACAAGCCAACAGACGTCGCCGTCCCGGGCCTACCCTGCGCCCCGGCCAGAGAGTCTGGCTCTCCACAAGAGACTTACCTCTACGGGTGGAGTCTCGCAAGCTGTCCCAAAAATACATCGGTCCCTTCAAGGTTGCCAGGAGAGTTAACCCAGTTTCTTATCGCCTACACTTACCCAGATCCCTTAAGATTAATCCCACATTTCATGTGTCTTTGTTAAAACCTGTTGTTTTTTCTCCCCTTGTCCCGGCAGACAGACCTCCCCCTCCGCCTCGTGTCATTGGAGGCCAGCCGGCTTATACCGTCCACCGGATACTGGATTCCCGCCGGGTGCAGCGGTCCTGGCAGTATCTGGTGGACTGGGAAGGCTACGGTCCTGAGGAGCGCTCCTGGGTTCCTGCCAAAGACATCCTGGACCCTGACCTCATTCGTCAGTTCAGGGTCCTCCACCCTGAGAGAGCTGGTGGGAACGTCAGGAGCCGTTCCTAGGGGGATTCTGTCAGGATTTGGCCAGGGTTGTTCCAGTTGTTGGTCACTAGATGCCCCCATTGTGCTTTTTGTCCTTATGTTTTTCCCTTGTTCCCCATTATTATTTGCACCTGTGTCTCGTTTCCCCTGAGTGTATTTAAACCCTTAGTTTCCCTCTGTTCTGTGCTCTGTGTTTGTATGTTAGCACCCTGCCCTAGTGTTCTGTGTGCTCTTGTCGATTCCGGGTGACGTTCTTGTGGTATTCTGTTTTTTGTTTTTGTTTATTTTTGGTGAGTTTCTTTTGTGTTTTACCTACCACCTTTTGGATTTGCCATTTTTGTATTTTAGGATTTTTTCTTTATTAAATACACCGTCTTAAGTACTGCTGTGTCTGCCTCATCTTCTGGGTTCTGCTGTCTATTCGTGGCTCAGTTGGTTAAGTGACTGTTTCTCACTCCGGAGACCCAGGTTCGAAACCGGGTCCTGACA
>NW_027003750.1:0-5220 GCF_036934945.1 Oncorhynchus masou masou
GGGCTACACTTATAGACCATGTCGTGAACCATGGTCTCTCATTGAGAGAGGCAGGGTTGAGGGTGCAACCCAATCTGCAAAGATCCACAGTGGCATCTGTAATGCGAATTTTCCATCATACAAACAGGTGAGAGTTACATCCTTACAGTAAATGAAAACATTACAGGAATCTATTTTGTATTGCAATTATAGAATATTTACACAGATATATATTACAGTAAGTTTGACTGTAAAATATATTTTTACAACAGGACCCAAAGGCTGCCCCCAAAAGGGGGAAGAGGAAAAATATTTTCAGATGCGCAGGAAAAATGCTATTGATGACATGGTTGTTGTCAACAATGCAATAAAACTGCGGGAGATTCAAGATAGAGTGCTGGCTGATAGTGATATATTTGAAAATGTTAATTCAGTCAGCACAACAACTATTGCTCGAGTCCTAAAGAAACACCAAGTTACAATGAAACAGTTATACACTGTACCGTTCGAGAGAAACAGTGAACGGGTAAAAGAGCAAAGATACCAATATGTCCAGGTAAGACGTCTGAGGTTACGTACACAGCTATACAAAATAGTTACAGTAAAAAAACACTAGCATTTCTACAGTAAAACTGTGCACTTACTGTTTTTCAGAGAGTAATGGAGGTGGAAGCACTGGAAAGACCACATTCATTTGTATTTATCGATGAAGCTGGATTTAACCTTGCCAAAACACGGCGCAGAGGAAGGAATGTTATAGGTCAAAGGGCCACTGTGGAGGTTCCAGGCCAAAGGGGGGAAATATCACCATGTGTGCTGCAATGGCCAATGATGGTTTGCTTCTCAACACACCACTCATTGGCCCATACAACACAGAAAGGCTTATAGCTTTCCTAGAACAGCTCTATGCTCAGCTAGTGCCAGCAGAACAGGGGGAGCCAGTAAGAAACCCCCAAGTTTTTGTCATAGTTTGCGATAACGTTGCTTTTCACCACTCTGCAGCTGTCACAGATTGGTTTGCAGCACATCACAGATTTATGGTTTTGTACCTGCCTGCATATTCACCCTTCCTCAACCCAATAGAGGAGTTTTTCTCTGCCTGGAGGTGGAAAGTGTTTGGTCACCACCCACATGACCAAATGTCTCTTTTGGAAGCCATGCGTGCCGGATGTGAGGACACGAGTCCAGAGGACTGCCAGGGATGGATAAGGCACTCCAGAAGGTTCTTCCCCAGGTGCATGGCAAGAGAAAACATTAGATGTGATGTTGAAGAAAACCTGTGGCCTGATGCTAGAGAGAGGCAGGATTAGCCTCTCAATTATTTGTTCGAATTACAGTATGTACTTTTAGTTTCTACCTTTTTTTTCTCATTACTGTAATTCCGTAAATAACTACAGACTATTGAAGCAAACTGCTAATTTTTATTTACCTTAAAGAATTGTTATGTTCTAAAAAATGTAATAAATCATGTGAAAGAATGTCACTATTTTCTTTGAAGAAAATATTACTTTGTATGAAGTCACTGAAATTGTTCAAACTGTAAAGATGAAAAGTTTGTATTTTCTGTATTGGTGTTTGATGCTAGTGTTTTTACTCTCAGTGTGTTTTGAGTGACAGTGTGTGTTCTCAGTGAGAGTTGTGCATAGTGTTTGGCTGCACTGAGCGTGTTTTGAGCCATGTGTTAAGAGTTGTGTTGCTTGGAATGAGTTTTGCAGGTGATGTGAACTGTTTAGCTCAGGTGACTGTTGGTAGTGCAGACTGTAGTTAGAGTTTTGCACATGTGACTCCAGTTGTGCCCACTGTCGTTTAGCAATCGAAAAAAACTGTAACATAAGAATCTATATGTTAGTGTACTTACTGTAAAAGTGTACCAAAGTGTGTCTGTGTTACAATTTAGGACACTCTAACTCGGGTAGGCAGCTATATTGACTAAGCAGATTGACTAAGCCCAAATGGAGATTGTATTTGAAAATTACAATTTCATGCCTTGATTACATTGAAACGCAATCATGTCTCTTTTTTTATCCGTGCGAATATCTGGGAGTAGATCTCCTACATGAAACTTTTTTTGTTTGTTGCCGAGTTCCTAGTGTTTTTAGTCTTCTTTTACCCCCGAAAAAATCACTTGGGCGATGATTTTGGCTAGACCCCTGCTTTTACTCGATGTACTTTAACAATTATTTGATGAGCAGCAGGACCACATTCTTTTCAGCCACTATAGCTCATTCCAAAATCGTTAGGGCTTTGTCTGTAAGGAAAATAGAAGACATTATACTTTTTAGAAACTGAAATACTAAGATTAAGATCACTTTATTCATTTGCCTTTATCCCAACCCCTCCGAAAGACACACGTGCATTCGGAAAGTATTCAGACCACTTCCCTTTTTACACAATTTGCTACGTTACAGCCTTATTGTAAAATGTTTCAAATAAAAGAAAAATCCTCATCAACCTACCCCATAATGACAGGTTTTTAGAAATGTTTGCAAATGTATTAAAAATAAAAAACAGATACCTTATTTACATAAGTATTCAGACCCTTTTGCTATGAGACTCAAATTTGAGCTCAGGTACATCCTGTTTCAATTGATCATCCTTGAGACGTTTCTACAACTTGATTGGAGTCCACCTGTGGTAAATTAAATTGATTGGGCATGATATGGAAAGGCACACACCTGCCTATATAAGGTCCCACAGTTAACAGTGCATGTCAGAGCAAAAACCAAGCAATTTGGTCCATGGAGTTGCTCAAAGACAGCATTATGTCGAGGCACATATCTGGGGAAGGGTACCAAAACATTTCTGCAGCATTGAAGTCCCCCAAGAACACAGTGGCCTCCATCATTCTTAAATGGAAGTTGTTTAAAACCTCCAAGACTCTTCCTAGAGCTGGCCACCTGGCCAAACTGAGCAATCGGGGGAGAAGGGCCTTGGTCAGGGAGGTGACCAAGAACACGATGGTCACTGACAGAGCTCCAGAGTTCCTCTGTGGAGATGGGAGAACCTTCCAGAAGGACAGCCATCTCTGCAGCACTCCACCAATCAGGCCTTTATGGAGGAGTGGCCAGATGGAAGCCACTCCTCAGTAAAAGGCAATTGACACCCATCTTGGAGATTGCCAAAAGGCACCTAAAGGACTCTCAGAACATGAGAAACGAGATTCTCTGGTCTGATGAAATCAAGATTGAAATCTTTGGCCTGATTGCCAAGTGTCACGTCTGGAAGAAACCAGGCACCGTCCCTACGGTGAAGCCTGGTGGTTGCATCATGCGGTGGGGATGTTGCCTAGTTAAATAAAAATAAATAAAAATACTGCTATATTTTCCCCATCAGACGCGGGAATCAAGCTCTCTAACCACTAGTGTCATGGATTCCCCCGGAACTGCTGCTCAATCTGTTCACCAGTTCTGGAGGTCTACGTCACCGGCTTTCTAGGCTTCACTGAACGGGATTCATTATCATCAACCCCTGTCTGTCTTGTCTGATTACACACACCTGGTTCCCATTTCCCCTCATTAGCATGTTATATATGTGCCCTCTGTTCCCTCTGTCTTCGTCGGTTATTGTTCCCATATCCGTTGGTCATGTGACCACCTATGCTTTGGTGCAGCTGTTATGCTGTGTGCGTTATATATTGTGTATTACGGGTATCGTGTCATTCTACAAGGTTTACCCTCGCTCTTTTGTTTGGGTACAGCCCAGTGTTTCGTATGCGTGTATGTTTTGGGTGTATTAAAAACCCTTATTGTGTATTCCTGCACCTGTCGCCAAGTCCTTTATACCAGCGTGACAACTAGACTATCTGCCGCCCACTGAAGCCTTACTGCGAGTAAAAGAAAGCACACAAAAACATAGGGAAGTTGAGCATTACAGCTTGATTGAAAGTTAAAGCTAATCTTCCTGCTTTAGCGGAGACTGCATTCACGCTAAACACTGCGTAATTGGAAATTACCTTTACATTTCTATTATGGAATCTGTAAAGTGTCAGCGTTACAGATTTAATAGAGCCCATAATGTCATTGAATACGTAGCAGAGTTGACATTGTTTATCAACTGATGATGGAGATATCGTTTGCAGACAAAATTAATTATTAAAAATTAAAAAAAAATTAAAATTATTTTCCATTGTTATATTGTTTAACCTCTTACATCTATGGGGGCGCTATTTCATTTTTGGATGAAAAACGTTCCCGTTTTAAACAAGATATTTTGTCACAAAAAGATGTTCGACTATGCATATAATTGATAGCATTCGAAAGAAAACACTCTGACGTGTCCAGAAATACCAAGATATTCTCTGTGCGTGCCCTAGAACGTGAGCTTCAGGCAAAACCAAGATGAGATGGCATCCAGGAAATGAGCAGGATTTTTGAGGCTCTGTTTTCCATTGTCTCCTTATATGGCTGTGAATGCGAGAGGAATGAGCCTGCCTTTTCTGTCGTTTCCCCAAGGTGTCTGCAGCATTGTGACGTATTTGTAGGCAGATCATTGGAAGATTGACCATAAGAGACCACATTTACCAGGTGTCCGCCCGGTGTCCTGCGCCGAAATTGGTGCGCAAAAGTCACCTGCCAGGATTTTTCCATGGGATACAGAGAGGAAAGCAAGCTTCCACGAACTGCATATCAATGAAGAGATATGTGAAAAAACACCTTGAGGATTGATTCCAAACAACGTTTGCCATGTTTCGGTCGATATTATGTAGTTAATCCGGAAAAAGTGTGAAAAAACACCTTGAGGATTGATTCCAAACAACGTTTGCCATGTTTCGGTCGATATTATGTAGTTAATCCGGAAAAAGTTTTACGTTGTAGGTGACTGAATTTTCGGTTCGTTTCGGTAGCCAGACGCAATGTAGAAAACGGAACGATTTCTCCTACACACAGACGCTTTCAGGAAAAACTGCGCATTTGGTATGTAACTGAGAGTCTCCTCATTGAAAACATCAGAAGCTCTTCAAAGGTAAATGATTTTATTTATTTGGTTATCTGGTTTTTGTGAAAATGTTGCGTGCTAAATGCTAGCTTTGCATACTCTTACACAAATTAGTCAATTTCTATGGTTCAAAAGCATATTTTGAAAATCTGAGATGACAGTGTTGTTAAGAAAAGGCTAAGCTTGAGAGCAGACGTATTATTTTCATTTTATTTGCGATTTTCAGAAATCGTTAACGTTGCGTTATGCTAATGAGCCTGAGGCTTTAGTCACAAACCCGGATCCGGGATGGGGAGTTTCAAGAAG
>NW_027003751.1:0-5219 GCF_036934945.1 Oncorhynchus masou masou
TGTCAGGACCCGGTTTCGAACCTGGGTCTCCGGAGTGAGAAACAGTCACTTAACCAACTGAGCCACGAATAGACAGCAGAACCCAGAAGATGAGGCAGACACAGCAGTACTTAAGACGGTGTATTTAATAAAGAAAAAATCCTAAAAATACAAAAATGGCAAATCCAAAAGGTGGTAGGTAAAACACAAAAGAACTCAAAAGAAACTCACCAAAAATAAACAAAAACAAAAAACAGAATACCACAAGAACGTCACCCGGAATCGACAAGAGCACACAGAACACTAGGGCAGGGTGCTAACATACAAACACAGAGCACAGAACTGAGGGAAACAAAGGGTTTAAATACAATCAGGGAAAACGAGACACAGGTGCAAACAATAATGGGGATCAAGGGAAAAACACAGGGACAAAAAGCACAATGGGGACATCTACTGACAAAAACCCGGAACAACCCTGGCCAAATCCTGACAGAATCCCCCCTAGGAACGGCTCCTGACGTTCCTACCAGCTCTCTCAGGGTGGAGGACCCTGAACTGACGAATGAGGTCAGGGTCCAGGATGTCTTTGGCAGGAACCCAGGAGCGCTCCTCAGGACCGTAGCCTTCCCAGTCCACCAGATACTGCCAGGACCGCTGCACCCGGCGGGAATCCAGTATCCGGTGGACGGTATAAGCCGGCTGGCCTCCAATGACACGAGGCGGAGGGGAGGTCTGTCTGCCGGGACAAGGGGAGAAAAAACAACAGGTTTTAACAATGACACATGAAATGTGGGATTAATCTTAAGGGATCTGGGTAAGTGTAGGCGATAAGAAACTGGGTTAACTCTCCTGGCAACCTTGAAGGGACCGATGTATTTTTGGGACAGCTTGCGAGACTCCACCCGTAGAGGTAAGTCTCTTGTGGAAAGCCAGACTCTCTGGCCGGGGCGCAGGGTAGGCCCGGGACGGCGACGTCTGTTGGCTTGTTGTTGATACCTCTGTGAGGAACGCATCAGATTAAGACGGGTCTTCCTCCACATAAGCCGACAGCGTCTGACGAACCTCAAGGCTGAAGGCACTCTGACTTCTGCCTCCTGGTCCGGGAACAATGGAGGAGCATAGCCAAACTGACACTCGTGCGGGGACATACCAGTGGAGGAGGAGCGCAAGGTGTTGTGCGCGTATTCGGCCCAAACAATAAAGGATGACCATGTGGACGGGTTGTCACGAGTCATACATCGGAGGGTGGTTTCCAGCTCTTGATTCATCCTCTCTGTTTGGCCGTTGGACTCCGGATGATACCCTGAAGATAGACTGGCAGAAGCCCCCATGAGTTGGCAGAAGGCCTTCCAAAACCTTGAGGCGAACTGGGGACCTCTGTCAGAAACCACATCTTGAGGAATGCCGAAGACTCGGAACACATGATTAATTACCAACTCAGCCGTTTCCTTGGCAGAAGGTAACTTAGTCAGAGGGACGAACCTGGCCGCCTTTGAAAACCTGTCGATTATGACTAGGATAGTAGTATTGCCATGGGATGGAGGAAGTCCAGTAATAAAGTCCAATGAGATATGGGACCAGGGTCTGTGGGGAACAGGTAAAGGATGAAGGAGTCCTTGAGGGCGGAGGTGAGAAGATTTGCCCTGGCAGCACACGGGGCAGGCATTGACGAAAGTGGCAACGTCTTCTCTTATGGTAGGCCACCAGAACTTACGCTGGATGAACTCCAAGGTGCGACCTACGCCCGGATGACAGGTGAGGCGAGAGGAGTGCCCCCACAGAAGGACCTGAGTCCTCACTGCCTTGGGGACAAACAACCGATTGGCAGGGCCTCCTTTAGGGTCCGGTTCGCTAGCTTGAGCACGTCTCACGGTATCCTCAACTTGCCACGAGATCGGAGCCACAATCTTAGCAGCAGGAAGGACAGGCATGTCCGTGTCATCTCGAATGGCAGGAGCGTAGACTCGGGACAGGGCATCCGGTTTGAGATTCTTCGACCCGGGCCGATAGGTGAGGATAAACTGGAATCGATTGAAGAAAAGAGACCATCTAGCTTGTCTAGAGTTCAATCGCTTCGCCTGCTGGATATACTCCAGATTTTTGTGGTCCGTAAGCACTTGAAACGGGTGAGAAGCCCCCTCGAGCCAGTGTCTCCATTCCTTCAATGCCATCTTAACCGCTAGGAGTTCACGATCCCCCACATCGTAGTTCCTCTCAGTCGGGGTAAGCCGGTGTGAGAAGAAAGCGCACGGATGAAGCTTCTTGTCTTCACCCCTCTGAGACAGGACAGCTCCAACACCAACCTCTGATGCGTCTACCTCCACCACAAATGGTTCATCCGTAGTCGGTAGTATCAGGATGGGAGCAGAGAGGATGCGCTGCTTGAGTCCTTGGAAGGCCGTCTCAGCTTCTCTTCCCCAAAAAACCTTGCATTGCCACCTTTGGTTAAAGCTGAGAGAGGAGCTGCCACCAAACTGAAGTTCTTGATGAACTTGCGGTAAAAGTTTGTGAAGCCCAGGAAACGCTGAACATCCTTAACGGATTTGGGGGTGGGCCAATCCGCTACCGCCCCTACCTTCCTAGGGTCCATTTGGATTCGACCGGGTTCCACTACAAATCCCAGGAATTGTACTCGGGATGAATGGAATTCACATTTTTCCGGCTTAACGTACAGATGGCTGTCCAGGAGGCGTTTGAGTACTTGTCTGACATGCTTAGTGTGTTCTTGAAGGGAGCTCGAAAAGATGAGGATGTCATCCAAGTAAACGAACACAAATATGTTAAGCATATCCCTAAGCACATCGTTTATGAGCGCTTGGAACACCGCTGGGGCGTTGGTCAGGCCGAAGGGCATCACCAAGTATTCATAGTGACCAGTAGGCGTGTTGAAAGCGGTCTTCCACTCGTCACCAGGTCTGATCCGCACAAGATGGTATGCGTTCCGCAGGTCAAGCTTAGTGAAAACAACTGCTTCCTGGAGCAGCTCGAAGGCTGTGGCCATAAGGGGTAGCGGGTAACGGTTGACGGACGGTTATGTCATTGAGTCCCCGGTAGTCGATGCAAGGACGTAATCCACCGTCTTTCTTGGCCACAAAAGAAAAACCCTGCTCCACGCCGAGGTTGATGGACGCATGAGGCCTGCTTCCAGAGAGTCCTTGATGTAGGTATCCATAGCAGCTCGTTCGGGTGGAGATAGGAAAAGATCCGACCCCTGGGGGCAAGTGCCCGGAAACAGGTCGATGGGGCAATCGTAAGATCTATGGGGGTGGTAGCATGGTGGCCCTCTGTTTGCTAAACACCAGTTTGAGGTCATAGTAACACTGGAACTCGGTCAGGGTCGATGGATTCAAAGACTCGGGAGTAGAACTCTGGGAATTCTGGAAAATACAAGTAGCTTGGCACGTAGGACCCCACTGCTTGATAGTGCCCACAGACCAGTCGATGTGAGGGTTATGGCTGTGAAGCCAGGGGTATCCAAGGACGAGGAATTTCCAGGGCAGGAGATCAAATGAAAGTTCATCAATTCCTGGTGTTGTGAAACTGAAAGTCTCCAAGGAGGTAGTGACATGAGTGACAAGTCCAGATCCCAAAGGGCTTCCATCCAATGTAGTAACCTCATGGGGTCACTTAGAGTTCAGGGAACGTTCTCCTTAGCCCAGACACCATCCATGAAGTTACCTGCGGCTCCAGAGTCTACCAAGGCTTGAAGGTGAAGCTTGTGGTTGTCCCAGGAGAGGGTGGCTGGAATGAGCAGACGGGAGCTGGACGGATGGGAGGTTATGTTTCCCGTTACAGTTTCCCGGGTCTGTGCCGGGACAGAGCGTTCCCTGGAGCCCGGACACGTGGAACGGAAATGGCCCGGTTTGCCGCATAGACAGCGTCGGCTCCTCATCCGGCGGTCTCTCTCAGCCTGAGATCGTCCAATCTGCATGTGGTTCCGGTGGAGCCAGCGTGATAAAGGTGGGACTCTGGAGCTGGGACTGATAGGGGCTAAAGGTCTACGGTTGAGTTCTCTCTCTCGGACGCTGGTCAATGCGTGAGGCCAACTTGATCAGGGACCGAGATTGTCCGGTGGTTCCCAGTGGCCAGTTCATCTTGGATAGTGTCGGAAAGGCCTTTCAGAAAGCACACCGTGAGCGCTCGTTGTTCCAGCCACTCGCTGCTGCCACCGTCTTGCGGAACTGGGATGGCATAGTCCGTCACGCTGCGCCAACCTTGATGGAGAGTCAGGAGCTGTTTGGCTGAGTCAGAACCACTGCTTGGGCCTTGAAACACTCGTTGGGCTATCAGCAAAGGCAGAGTAGCTGGCACAGCAGGAACTATGGGCATCCCACACAGCAGTAGCCCAGGCCAGGGCTTTTTCCGACCAGCAGGGTGATGATATATCGATCTTAGACCGGTCGGTGGGAAACGGCAGGGGTTGCAGCTCAAAGGAGAGAGAACATTGAGTGAGAAACCCTTTACAAGCACTTGGATCACCTGAGAACCGTTGGGGAGGTGGGGGAAGAGGTTCAGCCAGGGTTAACTGCCATGGGTACGTGAACTTGAGGTACTGGGACGGGAACTGTCTTTGGGTTGTCCGATCAGATATTTGCTTAATGGAAGTCAGCATCTCCGACAGAAGATGAGAATGTCTAGCCATTAAGGCCCCTGCTGAACCAGGGCGGCTTCGTGGCGTTGGACCAGTCTCCTGGTGGTGGACAGCGTGGCAAAAAGGTCCTGGGAACTGGCTGCCCTCTGTTCATTTTTGGCTCTGTGTTTCTGTCAGGACCCGGTTTCGAACCTGGGTCTCTGGAATGAGAAACAGTCACTTAACCAACTGAGCCCACGAATAGACAGCAGAACCCAGAAGATGAGGCAGACACAGCAGTACTTAAGACGGGTGTATTTAATAAAAGAAAAAATCCTAAAATACAAAAAATGGCAAATCCAAAAGGTGGTAGGTAAAACACAAAAAGACCTCAAAAGAAACTCACCAAAAATAAACAAAAACAAAAAACAGAATACCACAAGAACGTCACCCCGGAATCGACAAGAGCCACACAGAACACTAGGGCAGGGTGCTAACATACAAACACAGAGCACAGAACTGAGGGAAACAAAGGGTTTAAATACAATCCAGGGAAACGAGACAGAATAGGCAAATAATAATGGGGATCAAGGGAAAAACACAGGGACAAAAAGCACAATGGGGACATCTACTGACAAAAACCCGGAACAACCCTGGCCAAATCCTGACA
>NW_027003752.1:0-5219 GCF_036934945.1 Oncorhynchus masou masou
GTGTCAGGATTTGGCCAGGGTTGTTCCGGGTTTTGGTCACTAGATGCCCCCATTGTGCTTTTTGACCTTATGTTTTTTCCCTTGTTCCCCATTATTATTTGCACCTGTGCCTCGTTTCCCCTGATTGTATTTAAACCCTTAGTTTCCCTCAGTTCTGTGCTCTGTGTTTGTATGTTAGCACCCAGCCCTAGTGTTCTGTGTATTCTTGTCGATTCCGGTGGATGCTCTTGTGGAATTCTGTTTTTGTTTTTTGAGTATCTCTTGAGGCTTTTTTGTGCTATTCCTACCACCTTTTGGATTTGCCATTTTTTGTATTGAAGGACTTCTCCTTTTTACTTTATTAAATACACCGTCTTAAGTACTGCTGTGTCTGCCTCATCTTCTGGGTTCTGCTGACTATTCGTGGCTCAGTTGGTTAAGTGACTGTTTCTCACTCCGGAGACCCAGGTTCGTAACCGGGTCCTGACAGAAACACAGAGCCAAAAATGAACCCAGAGGCAGACAGTTCAGGACCTTTATGCTGTCCCACCACCAGGAGACTGTCAACGCCTGAAGCTAGCCCTGGTTCAGCAAGAAGGCCTTAATGGCTAGACATTCTCATCTTCTGTCGGAGATATGACTTCCATTAAGCAAATATCTGATCGTCTTACCCCGGCAGCAGTTCCCGTCCCAGTACCTCAGATTCACGTACCCACTGGCAGTTAACCCCTGGCTGAACCCCTGCGTCTTCCACCTCCCCAACGTGTTCTCAGGGTGATCCAAGTGCTTGTAAAGGGTTTCTCACCCAATGTTCTCTCTCCTTGAGCTACAAGCCTGTGATTTCCCCACCGACCGGTCTAAGATCTTATATCATCACCCTGCTGTGGGAAAAGCCCTGGCCTGGGCTACTGCTGTGGGATGCCCATAGTTCCTTCTGTGCCAGCTACTCTGCCTTTGCTGGGAATTCAAACAGGTGTTTCAGGCCCAAGCAGTGGTTCTGACTCAGCCAAACAGCTCCTGACTCTCCACCAAGGTTGGCGCAGCGTGGCCGGACTATGCCATCCAGTTCCGCGGTGGCAGCAGCAAGTGGCTGGAACAACGAGGCAGCCACGGTGTGCTTTTCTGAAAGGCCTTTCCGACACTATCCAAGATGAACTGGCCACTTGGGAACCACCGGACAATCTCGAGTCCCTGATGAAGTTGGCCTCACGCATTGACCAGCGTCTGAGAGAGAGAGAACTCAACCGTAGGACCCCTAGCCCCTATCAGTCCCAGCTCCGAGTCCCCACCTTATCCTCGCTGGCTCCATCGGAACCCATGCAGATTGGACGATCTCCCAGGCTGAGAGACCGCCGGATGAGGGGAGCGACGCTGTCTATATTGCGGCAAACCGGGCCATTTCCGTTCCACGTGTCCCGGGCTCCAGGGAAACGCTCTGTCCTGCATAGACCGGGGGAACTGTAACGGGAAACATAACCTCCTCCCATCCGTCCAACTCCCGTCTGCTCATTCCAGTCACCCTCTCCTGGGACAACCACAAGCTTCACCTTCAAGCCTTGGTAGACTCTGGAGCCGCAGGTAACTTCATGGATGGTGTCTGGGCGAAGGAGAATGGCGTTCCCTCTGAACCTCTAAGTGAACCCATGAGGGTCACTACATTGGATGGAAGCCCTTTGGGATCTGGACTTGTCACTCATGTCACTACCTCCTTGCGACTTTCAGTTTCACAACACCAGGAATTGATGAACTTTCATTTGATCTCCTGTTCCGAGTTCCCTCTCGTCCTTGGATACCCCTGGCTTCACAGCCATAACCCTCACATCGACTGGTCTGTGGGCACTATCAAGCAGTGGGGTCCTACGTGCCAAGCTACTTGTATTTTCCAGAATTCCCCGAGTTCTACTCCCGAGTCTTTAGAATCCATCGACCTGACCCGAGTTCCCGAGTGTTACCATGACCTCAAACTGGTGTTTAGCAAACAGAGGGCCACCATGCTACCACCCCATAGACCTTACGATTGCCCCATCGACCTGTTTCCGGGCACTTGCTCCCCCAGGGGTCGGATCTTTTCCCTATCTCCACCCGAACGAGCTGCTATGGATACCTACATCAAGGACGCTCTGGAAGCAGGCCTCATGCGTCCATCCACCTCCCCGGCGGGAGCAGGGTTTTTCTTTGTGGCCAAGAAAGACGGTGGATTACGTCCTTGCATCGACTACCGGGGACTCAATGCCATAACCGTCCGTAACCGTTACCCGCTACCCCTTATGGCCACAGCCTTCGAGCTGCTCCAGGAAGCAGTTGTTTTCACTAAGCTTGACCTGCGGAACGCATACCATCTTGTGCGGATCAGACCTGGTGACGAGTGGAAGACCGCTTCAACACGCCTACTGGTCACTATGAATACTTGGTGATGCCCTTCGGCCTGGACCAACGCCCCCAGCGGTGTTCCAAGCGCTCATAAACGATGTGCTTAGGGATATGCTTAACATATTTGTGTTCGTTTACTTGGATGACATCCTCATCTTTTCGAGCTCCCTTCAAGAACACACTAAGCATGTCAGACAAGTACTCAAACGCCTCCTGGACAGCCATCTGTACGTTAAGCCGGAAAATGTGAATTCCATTCATCCCGAGTACAATTCCTGGGATTTGTAGTGGAACCCGGTCGAGTCCAAATGGACCCCAGGAAGGTAGGGGCGGTAGCGGATTGGCCCACCCCCAAATCCGTTAATGAAGTTCAGCGTTTCCTGGGCTTCACAAACTTTTACCGCAAGTTCATCAAGAACTTCAGCTTGGTGGCAGCCCCTCTCTCAGCTTTAACCAAGGGTGGCAATGCAAGGTTTTTGTGGGGAAGAGAAGCTGAGACGGCCTTCCAAGGACTCAAGCAGCGCGTTCTCTCTGCTCCCATCCTGATACTACCGACTACGGATGAACCATTTGTGGTGGAGGTAGACGCATCAGAGGTTGGTGTTGGAGCTGTCCTGTCTCAGAGGGGTGAAGACAAGAAGCTTCATCCGTGCGCTTTCTTCTCACACCGGCTTACCCCGACTGAGAGGAACTACGATGTGGGGGATCGTGAACTCCTAGCGGTTAAGATGGCATTGAAGGAATGGAGACACTGGCTCGAGGGGGCTTCTCACCCGTTTCAAGTGCTTACGGACCACAAAAATCTGGAGTATATCCAGCAGGCGAAGCGGTTGAACTCTAGACAAGCTAGATGGTCTCTTTTCTTCAATCGATTCCAGTTTATCCTCACCTATCGGCCCGGGTCGAAGAATCTCAAACCGGATGCCCTGTCCCGAGTCTACGCTCCTGCCATTCGAGATGACACGGACATGCCTG
The DNA here is from genome assembly GCF_036934945.1 of Oncorhynchus masou masou. NCBI lineage: Eukaryota > Metazoa > Chordata > Actinopteri > Salmoniformes > Salmonidae > Oncorhynchus > Oncorhynchus masou. The sequence goes on from NW_027003752.1 coordinate 3,325, forward strand.
TCCTTCCTGCTGCTAAGATTGTGGCTCCGATCTCGTGGCAAGTTGAGGATACCGTGAGACGTGCTCAAGCTAGCGAACCGGACCCGAAAGGAGGTCCTGCCAATCGGTTGTTTGTCCCCAAGGCAGTGAGGACTCAGGTCCTTCTGTGGGGGCACCCTCTCGCCTCACCTGTCATCCGGGCGTAGGTCGCACCTTGGAGTTCATCCAGCGTAAGTTCTGGTGGCCTACCATAAGAGAAGACGTTGCCACTTTCGTCAATGCCTGTCCCGTGTGCTGCCAGGGCAAATCTTCTCACCTCCGCCCTCAAGGACTCCTTCACCCTTTACCTGTTCCCCACAGACCCTGGTCCCATATCTCATTGGACTTTATTACTGGACTTCCTCCATCCCATGGCAATACTACTATCCTAGTCATAATCGACAGGTTTTCAAAGGCGGCCAGGTTCGTCCCTCTGACTAAGTTACCTTCTGCCAAGGAAACGGCTGAGTTGGTAATTAATCATGTGTTCCGAGTCTTCGGCATTCCTCAAGATATGGTTTCTGACAGAGGTCCCCAGTTCGCCTCAAGGTTTTGGAAGGCCTTCTGCCAACTCATGGGGGCTTCTGCCAGTCTATCTTCAGGGTACCATCCGGAGTCCAACGGCCAAACAGAGAGGATGAATCAAGAGCTGGAAACCACCCTCCGATGTATGACTCGTGACAACCCGTCCACATGGTCATCCTTTATTGTTTGGGCCGAATACGCGCACAACACCTTGCGCTCCTCCTCCACTGGTATGTCCCCGCACGAGTGTCAGTTTGGCTATGCTCCTCCATTGTTCCCGGACCAGGAGGCAGAAGTCAGAGTGCCTTCAGCCTTGAAGTTCGTCAGACGCTGTCGGCTTATGTGGAGGAAGACCCGCCTTAATCTTATGCGTTCCTCACAGAGGTACCAACAACAAGCCAACAGACGTCGCCGTCCCGGGCCTACCCTGCGCCCCGGCCAGAGAGTCTGGCTCTCCACAAGAGACTTACCTCTACGGGTGGAGTCTCGCAAGCTGTCCCAAAAATACATCGGTCCCTTCAAGGTTGCCAGGAGAGTTAACCCAGTTTCTTATCGCCTACACTTACCCAGATCCCTTAAGATTAATCCCACATTTCACATTTCATTGTTAAAACCTGTTGTTTTTTCTCCCCTTGTCCCGGCAGACAGACCTCCCCTCCGCCTCGTGTCATTGGAGGCCAGCCGGCTTATACCGTCCATCGGATACTGGATTCCCGCCGGGTGCAGCGGTCCTGGCAGTATCTGGTGGACTGGGAAGGCTACGGTCCCGAGGAGCGCTCCTGGGTTCCTGCCAAAGACATCCTGGATCCTGACCTCATTCGTCAGTTCAGGGCCCTCCACCCTGAGAGAGCTGGTAGGAACGTCAGGAGCCGTTCCTAGGGGGATTCTGTCAGGATTTGGCCAGGGTTGTTCCGGGTTTTGGTCACTAGATGCCCCCATTGTGCTTTTTGACCTTATGTTTTCCCTTGTTCCCCATTATTATTTGCACCTGTGCCTCGTTTCCCCTGATTGTATTTAAACCCTTAGTTTCCCTCAGTTCTGTGCTCTGTGTTTGTATGTTAGCACCCAGCCCAAGTGTTCTGTGTTTTCTTGTCGATTCCGGTGGATGCTCTTGTGGAATTCTGTTTTTGTTTTTGAGTATCTCTTGAGGCTTTTTTGTGCTATTCCTACCACCTTTTTGGATTTGCCATTTTTGTATTGAAGGACTTCTCCTTTTTACTTTATTAAATTCACCGTCTTAAGTACTGCTGTGTCTGCCTCATCTTTTGGGTTCTGCTGACTATTCGTGGCTCAGTTGGTTAAGTGACTGTTTCTCACTCCGGAGACCCAGGTTCATAACCGGGTCCTGACAA
>NW_027003753.1:0-5219 GCF_036934945.1 Oncorhynchus masou masou
TTGGAAGGGCACACACCTGTCTATATAAAGTGTCAGGATTTGGCCAGGGTTGTTCCGGGTTTTGGTCACTAGATGCCCCCATTGTGCTTTTTGACCTTATGTTTTTCCCTTGTTCCCATTATTATTTGCACCTGTACCTCGTTTCCCACAATTGTATTTAAACCCTTAGTTCCCTCAGTTCTGTGCTCTGTGTTTGTATGTTAGCACCCAGCCCTAGTGTTCTGTGTTTTCCTGTCGATTCCGGTGGATGCTCTTGTGGAATTCTGTTTTTGTTTTGAGTGTCTCTTGAGGCTTTTGTGCTATTCTACCACCTTTTGGATTTGCCATTTTTGTATTTAAGGACTTCTCCTTTTTACTTTATTAAATACACCGTCTTAAGTACTGCTGTGTCTGCCTCATCTTCTGGGTTCTGCTGACTATTAAGTGGCTCCAGTTGGTTAAGTGACTGTTTCTCCTCCGGAGACCCAGGTTGTAACCGGGTCCTGACAGAAACACAGAGCCAAGAAGACCAAGGGCAGCCAGTTCCCAGGACCTTTTCCATGCTGTCCCACCACCAGGAGACTGTCCAACGCCACGAAGCCGCCCTGGTTCAGCAAGAGGCCTTAATGGCTAGACATTCTCATCTTCTGTCGGAGATGCTGACTTCCATTAAGCAAATATCTGATCGTCTTACCCCGGCAACAGTTCCCGTCCCAGTACCTCAGATTCACGTACCCATGGCAGTTAACCCCCTGGCTGAACCTCGTCTTCCACCTCCCCAACGGTTTCAGGTGATCCAAGTGCTTGTAAGGTTTCTCACCCAATGTTCTCTCTCCTTTGAGCTACAACCCTCGTCGTTTCCCACCCGACCGGTCTAAGATCGCTTATATCATCACCCTGCTGTCGGAAAAAGCCCTGGCCTGGGCTACTGCTGTGTGGGATGCCCATAGTTCCTGCTGTGCCAGCTACTTTGCCTTTGCTGAGGAATTCAAGCGAGTGTTTCAAGGCCCAAGCAGTGGTTCTGACTCAGCCAAACAGCTCCTGACTCTCCACCAAGGTTGGCGCAGCGTGACCCGGACTATGCCATCCAGTTCCGCACGGTGGCAGCAGCAAGTGGCTGGAACAACGGCGCTCACGGTGTGCTTTCTGAAAGGCCTTTCCCGACACTATCCAAGATGAACTGGCCACTTTCGGGAACCACCGGACAATCTCGAGTCCCTGATCAAGTTGGCCTCACGCATTGACCAGCGTCTGAGAGAGAGAACTCAACCGTAGACCTCTAGCCCCTATCAGTCCCAGCTCCAGTCCCCACCTTTATCCTCGCTGGTTCCGCCCGGAACCCATGCAGATTGGATGCATCTCCCAGGCTGAGAGAGACCGCCGGATGAGGGAGCGACGCTGTCTATATTGCGGCAAACCGGGCCATTTCCGTTCACGTGTCCCGGGCTCCAGGAAAACGCTCTGTCCCGTACAGACCGGGGGGAATATAATAAATAATATCCCATTTAGCAGACGCTTTTGTCCATCGACTTACAACTCCCGTCTGCCACTACTTTTACATCTCCCTGGGACAGTTGACGCTTGGCGTTCAAGCCTTGGTAGACTCTGGAGCCACAGGACTTCATGGATGGTGTCTGGGCGAAGGAGACATAACGTTCCCTCTCCAACCTCTCAAGTGAACCCATGAAGGTCACTACATTGGATTCAAGCCTTGGTAGATCTGGACTTGTCACTCATGGACTACCTCCTTGCGAAGACTTTCAGTTTCTGAACACCAGGAATTGATGAACCCATTTGATCTCCTGTTGGAGTTCCCCTTTTGGATCTGGCTTTCACAGCCATAGCCCTCCTTGCGACTGGTCTGTTTCACTATCAACCAGGAATTGATGAACTTTCATTTTCCAGAATTCCCGAGTTCCTCTCCGAGTCTTTAGAATCCATCGACCTGACCGAGTTCCAGTGTTACCATGACCTCAAACTGGTGTTTAGCAAGCAGGGGGCCACCATGCTACCACCCCATAGACCTTACGGTGCCCCATCGACCTGTTTCCGGGCACTTGCCCCCCAGGGGGTCAGGATCTTTTTTTCCCTATCTCCACCCGAACGAGCTGCTATGGATACCTACATCAGGACGCTCTGGAAGCAGGCCTCATGCGTCCATCCACCTCCCCGGCGGGAGCAGGTTTTTCTTTGTGGCCAAGAAAGACGGTGGATTACGTCCTTGCATCGACTACCGGGGACTCAATGCCATAACCGTCCGTAACCGTTACCCCGCTTACCCCTTATGGCCACAGCCTTCGAGCTGCTCCAGGAAGCAGTTGTTTTCACTAAGCTTGAAACATACCATCTTGTGCGGATCAGACCTGGTGGCGAGTGGAAGACCGCTTTCAACACGCCTACTGGTCACTATGAATACTTGGTGATGCCCCATGGCCTGACCAACGCCCCAGCGGTGTTCCAAGCGCTCATAAACGATGTGCTTAGGGATATGCTTAACATATTTGTGTTCGTTTACTTGGATGACATCCTCATCTTTTCGAGCTCCCTTCAAAGAACACATAAGCATGTCAGACAAGTACTCAAACGCCTCCTGGACAGCCATCTGTACGTTAAGCCGGAAAAATGTGAATTCCATTCATCCCGAGTACAATTCCTGGGATTTGTAGTGGAACCCGGTCCGAGTCCAAATGGACCCCAGGAAGGTAGGGGCGGTACGGATTGGCCCACCCCCAAATCCGTTAAGGAAGTTCAGCGTTTCCTGGGCTTCACAAACACACGCAAGTTCATCAAGAACTTCAGCTTGGTGGCAGCCCCTCTCTCAGCTTTAACCAAGGGTGGCAATGCAAGGTTTTTGTGGGGAAGAGAAGCTGAGACGGCCTTCAAAGGACTCAAGCAGCGCGTTCTCTCTGCTCCCATCCTGATACTGCAGGCTCAGGATGAACCATTTGTGGTGGAGGTAGACGCATCAGGGTTGGTGTTGGAGCTGTCCTGTCTCAGGGGTGAAGACAAGAAGCTTCATCCGTGCGCTTTCTTCTCACACCGGCTTACCCGACTGAGAGGAACTACGATGTGGGGGATCGTGAACTCCTAGCGGTTAAGATGGCATTGAAGGAATGGAGACACTGGCTCGAAGCTTCTCACCCGTTTCAAGTGCTTACGGACCACAAAAATCTGGAGTATATCCAGCAGGCGAAGCGGTTTAACTCTAGACAAGCTAGATGGTCTCTTTTCTTCAATCGATTCCAGTTTTATCCTCACCTATCGGCCGGAATTGAAGAATCTCAAACCGGATGCCCTGTCCGAGTCTACGCTCCTGCCATTCGAGATATTATACGGACACCTGTCCTTCCTGCTGCTAAGATTGTGGCTCCGATCGTGGCAAGTTGAGGATACCGTGAGGCGTGCTCAAGCTAGCGAACCGGACCCGAAAGGAGGTCCTGCCAATCGGTTGTTTGTCCCCAAGGCAGTGAGGCCTCAGGGTCCTTCTGTGGGGGCACTCTCGCCTCACCTGTCATCCGGGCGTAGGTCGCACCTTGGAGTTCATCCAGCGTAAGTTCTGGTGGCCTACCATAAGAGAAGACGTTGCCACTTTCGTCAATGCCTGTCCCGTGTGCTGCCAGGGCAAATCTTCTCACCTCCGCCCTCAAGGACTCCTTCACCCTTTACCTGTTCCCCACAGACCTGGTCCCATATCTCATTGGACTTTATTACTGGACATCCTCCATCCCATGGCAATACTACTATCCTAGTCATAATCGACAGGTTTTCAAGGCGGCCAGGTTCGTCCCTCTGACTAAGTTACCTTCTGCCAAGGAAACGGCTGAGTTGGTAATTAATCATGTGTTCCGAGTCTTCGGCATTTCTCAAGATATGGTTTCTGACAGAGGTCCCCAGTTCGCCTCAAGGTTTTGGAAGGCCTTCTGCCAACTCATGGGGGCTTCTGCCAGTCTATCTTCAGGGTACCATCCGGAGTCCAACGGCCAAACAGAGGATGAATCAAGAGCTGGAAAACCACCCTCCGATGTATGACTCGTGACAACCCGTCCACATGGTCATCCTTTATTGTTTTGGGCCGAATACGCACAACACCTTGCGCTCCTCCCCACTGGTATGTCCCCGCACGAGTGTCAGTTTGGCTATGCTCCTCCATTGTTCCCGGACCAGGAGGCAGAAGTCAGAGTGCCTTCAGCCTTGAAGTTCGTCAGACGCTGTCGGCTTATGGAGGAAGACCCGTCTTAATCTTATGTTCCTCACAGAGATACTAACAGCAAGCCAACAGACGCCGTCAGTCCCGGGCCTACCCTGCGCCCACGGCCAGAGAGTCTGGCTCTCCACAAGAAACTTACCTCTACGGGTGGAGTCTCGCAAGCTGTCCCAAAAATACATCGGTCCCTTCAAGGTTGCCAGGAGAGTTAACCCAGTTTCTTATCGCCTACACTTACCCAGATCCTTAAGATTAATCCCACATTTCACATTTCATTGTTAAAACCTGTTGTTTTTTCTCCCCTTGTCCCGGCAGACAGACCTCCCCTCCGCCTCGTGTCATTGGAGGCCAGCCCCGGGCTTATACCGTCCATCGGATACTGGATTCCCTCCGGGTGCAGCGGTCCTGGCAGTATCTGGTGGACTGGGAATACTATGGTCCCGAGGAGCGCTCCTGGGTTCCTGCCAAAGACATCCTGGATCCTGACCTCATTCGTCAGTTCAGGGCCCTCCACCCTGAGAGAGCTGGTAGGAACGTCAGGAGCCGTTCCTAGGGGGGATTCTGTCAGGATTTGGCCAGGGTTGTTCGGGTTTTGGTCACTAGATGCCCCCATTGTGCTTTTTGACCTTATGTTTTTCCCTTGTTCCCCATTAGTATTTGCACCTGTACCTCGTTTCCCCTGATTGTATTTAAACCCTTAGTTTCCCTCAGTTCTGTGCTCTGTGTTTGTATGTTAGCACCCAGCTAGTGTTCTGTGTTTTCTTGTCGATTCCGGTGGATGCTCTTGTGGAATTCTGTTTTTGTTTTTGAGTGTCTCTTGGGGCTTTTTTTGTGCTATTCCTACCACCTTTGGATTTGCCATTTTTTTGTATTTAAGGACTTCTCCTTTTTTACTTTATTAAATACACCGTCTTAAGTACTGCTGTGTCTGCCTCATCTTCTGGGTTCTGCTGACTATTCGTGGCTCAGTTGGTTAAGTGACTGTTTCTCACTCCGGGAGACCCAGGTTCGAACCGGGTCCTGACATAAGTCCTAC
>NW_027003754.1:0-5219 GCF_036934945.1 Oncorhynchus masou masou
CTCCGGAGTGAGAAACAGTCACTTAACCAACTGAGCCACGAATAGACAGCAGAACCCAGAAGATGAGGCAGACACAGCAGTACTTAAGACGGTGTATTTAATAAAGAAAAAATCCTAAAATGCAAAAAATGGCAAATCCAAAAGGTGGTAGGAAAAACACAAAAAGACCTCAAAAGAAACTCACCAAAAAATAAACAAAAACAAAAAACAGAATACCACAAGAACTTCACCCGGAATCGACAAGAGTACACAGAACACTAGGGCAGGGTGCTAACATACAAACACAGAGCACAGAACTGAGGGAAACAAAGGGTTTAAATACAATCAGGGGAAACGAGACACAGGTGCAAATAATAATGGGGATCAAGGGAAAAACATAGGGACAAAAAGCACAATGGGGACATCTACTGACCAAAACCCGGAACAACCCTGGCCAAATCCTGACAGAATCCCCCCTAGGAACGGCTCCTGACGTTCCTACCAGCTCTCTCAGGGTGGAGGGCCCTGAACTGACGAATGAGGTCAGGGTCCAGGATGTCTTTGGCAGGAACCCAGGAGCGCTCCTCAGGACCGTAGCCTTCCCAGTCCACCAGATACTGCCAGGACCGCTGCACCCGGCGGGAATCCAGTATCCGGTGGACGGTATAAGCCGGCTGGCCTCCAATGACACGAGGCGGAGGGGGAGGTCTGTCTGCCGGGACAAGGGGAGAAAAAACAACAGGTTTTAACAATGACACATGAAATGTGGGATTAATCTTAAGGGATCTGGGTAAGTGTAGGCGATAAGAAACTGGGTTAACTCTCCTGGCAACCTTGAAGGGACCGATGTATTTTTGGGACAGCTTGCGAGACTCCACCCGTAGAGGTAAGTCTCTTGTGGAAAGCCAGACTCTCTGGCCGGGGCGCAGGGTAGGCCCGGGACGGCGACGTCTGTTGGCTTGTTGTTGATACCTCTGTGAGGAACGCATCAGATTAAGACGGGTCTTCCTCCACATAAGCCGACAGCGTCTGACGAACCTCAAGGCTGAAGGCACTCTGACTTCTGCCTCCTGGTCCGGGAACAATGGAGGAGCATAGCCAAACTGACACTCGTGCGGGGACATACCAGTGGAGGAGGAGCGCAAGGTGTTGTGCGCGTATTCGGCCCAAACAATAAAGGATGACCATGTGGACGGGTTGTCACGAGTCATACATCGGAGGGTGGTTTCCAGCTCTTGATTCATCCTCTCTGTTTGGCCGTTGGACTCCGGATGGTACCCTGAAGATAGACTGGCAGAAGCCCCCATGAGTTGGCAGAAGGCCTTCCAAAACCTTGAGGCGAACTGGGGACCTCTGTCAGAAACCACATCTTGAGGAATGCCGAAGACTCGGAACACATGATTAATTACCAACTCAGCCGTTTCCTTGGCAGAAGGTAACTTAGTCAGAGGGACGAACCTGGCCGCCTTTGAAAACCTGTCGATTATGACTAGGATAGTAGTATTGCCATGGGATGGAGGAAGTCCAGTAATAAAGTCCAATGAGATATGGGACCAGGGTCTGTGGGGAACAGGTAAAGGGTGAAGGAGTCCTTGAGGGCGGAGGTGAGAAGATTTGCCCTGGCAGCACACGGGGCAGGCATTGACGAAAGTGGCAACGTCTTCTCTTATGGTAGGCCACCAGAACTTACGCTGGATGAACTCCAAGGTGCGACCTACGCCCGGATGACAGGTGAGGCGAGAGGAGTGCCCCCACAGAAGGACCTGAGTCCTCACTGCCTTGGGGACAAACAACCGATTGGCAGGGCCTCCTTTAGGGTCCGGTTCGCTAGCTTGAGCACGTCTCACGGTATCCTCAACTTGCCACGAGATCGGAGCCACAATCTTAGCAGCAGGAAGGACAGGCATGTCCGTGTCATCTCGAATGGCAGGAGCGTAGACTCGGGACAGGGCATCCGGTTTGAGATTCTTCGACCCGGGCCGATAGGTGAGGATAAACTGGAATCGATTGAAGAAAAGAGACCATCTAGCTTGTCTAGAGTTCAATCGCTTCGCCTGCTGGATATACTCCAGATTTTTGTGGTCCGTAAGCACTTGAAACGGGTGAGAAGCCCCTCGAGCCAGTGTCTCCATTCCTTCAATGCCATCTTAACCGCTAGGAGTTCACGATCCCCCACATCGTAGTTCCTCTCAGTCGGGGTAAGCCGGTGTGAGAAGAAAGCGCACGGATGAAGCTTCTTGTCTTCACCCCTCTGAGACAGGACAGCTCCAACACCAACCTCTGATGCGTCTACCTCCACCACAAATGGTTCATCCGTAGTCGGTAGTATCAGGATGGGAGCAGAGAGGACGCGCTGCTTGAGTCCTTGGAAGGCCGTCTCAGCTTCTCTTCCCCACAAAAACCTTGCATTGCCACCTTTGGTTAAAGCTGAGAGAGGAGCTGCCACCAAACTGAAGTTCTTGATGAACTTGCGGTAAAAGTTTGTGAAGCCCAGGAAACGCTGAACATCCTTAACGGATTTGGGGGTGGGCCAATCCGCTACCGCCCCTACCTTCCTAGGGTCCATTTGAACTCGACCGGGTTCCACTACAAATCCCAGGAATTGTACTCGGGATGAATGGAATTCACATTTTTCCGGCTTAACGTACAGATGGCTGTCCAGGAGGCGTTTGAGTACTTGTCTGACATGCTTAGTGTGTTCTTGAAGGGAGCTCGAAAAGATGAGGATGTCATCCAAGTAAACGAACACAAATATGTTAAGCATATCCCTAAGCACATCGTTTATGAGCGCTTGGAACACCGCTGGGGCGTTGGTCAGGCCGAAGGGCATCACCAAGTATTCATAGTGACCAGTAGGCGTGTTGAAAGCGGTCTTCCACTCGTCACCAGGTCTGATCCGCACAAGATGGTATGCGTTCCGCAGGTCAAGCTTAGTGAAAACAACTGCTTCCTGGAGCAGCTCGAAGGCTGTGGCCATAAGGGGTAGCGGGTAACGGTTACGGACGGTTATGTCATTGAGTCCCCGGTAGTCGATGCAAGGACGTAATCCACCATCTTTCTTGGCCACAAAGAAAAACCCTGCTCCCGCCGGGGAGGTTGATGGACGCATGAGGCCTGCTTCCAGAGAGTCCTTGATGTAGGTATCCATAGCAGCTCGTTCGGGTGGAGATAGGGAAAAGATCCGACCCCTGGGGGGCAAGTGCCCGGAAACAGGTCGATGGGGCAATCGTAAGATCTATGGGGTGGTAGCATGGTGGCCCTCTGTTTGCTAAACACCAGTTTGAGGTCATGGTAACACTCGGGAACTCGGGTCAGGTCGATGGATTCTAAAGACTCGGGAGTAGAACTCGGGGAATTCTGGAAAATACAAGTAGCTTGGCACGTAGGACCCCACTGCTTGATAGTGCCCACAGACCAGTCGATGTGAGGGTTATGGCTGTGAAGCCAGGGGTATCCAAGGACGAGAGGGAACTCGGAACAGGAGATCAAATGAAAGTTCATCAATTCCTGGTGTTGTGAAACTGAAAGTCTCAAGGAGGTAGTGACATGAGTGACAAGTCCAGATCCCAAAGGGCTTCCATCCAATGTAGTAACCCTCATGGGGTCACTTAGAGGTTCAGAGGGAACGCCATTCTCCTTCGCCCAGACACCATCCATGAAGTTACCTGCGGCTCCAGAGTCTACCAAGGCTTGAAGGTGAAGCTTGTGGTTGTCCCAGGAGAGGGTGACTGGAATGAGCAGACGGGAGTTGGACGGATGGGAGGAGGTTATGTTTCCCGTTACAGTTCCCCCGGTCTGTACGGGACAGAGCGTTTCCCTGGAGCCCGGGACACGTGGAACGGAAATGGCCCGGTTTGCCGCAATATAGACAGCGTCGCTCCCTCATCCGGCGGTCTCTCTCAGCCTGGGAGATGCGTCCAATCTGCATGGGTTCCGGTGGAGCCAGCGATGATAAAGGTGGGGACTCGGAGCTGGGACTGATAGGGGCTAGAGGTCTACGGTTGAGTTCTCTCTCTCTCAGACGCTGGTCAATGCGTGAGGCCAACTTGATCAGGGACTCGAGATTGTCCGGTGGTTCCCGAGTGGCCAGTTCATCTTGGATAGTGTCGGAAAGGCCTTTCAGAAAGCACACCGTGAGCGCCTCGTTGTTCCAGCCACTCGCTGCTGCCACCGTGCGGAACTGGATGGCATAGTCCGTCACGCTGCGCCAACCTTGATGGAGAGTCAGGAGCTGTTTGGCTGAGTCAGAACCACTGCTTGGGCCTTGAAACACTCGTTTGAATTCCTCAGCAAAGGCAGAGTAGCTGGCACAGCAGGAACTATGGGCATCCCACACAGCAGTAGCCCAGGCCAGGGCTTTTTCCGACAGCAGGGTGATGATATATGCGATCTTAGACCGGTCGGTGGGAAACGACGAGGGTTGCAGCTCAAAGGAGAGAGAACATTGAGTGAGAAAGCCTTTACAAGCACTTGGATCACCTGAGAACCGTTGGGGAGGTGGAAGACGAGGTTCAGCCAGGGGGTTAACTGCCATGGGTACGTGAACCTGAGGTACTGGGACGGAAACTGTTGCCGGGGTAAGTCGATCAGATATTTGCTTAATGGAAGTCAGCATCTCCGACAGAAGATGAGAATGTCTAGCCATTAAGGCCTCTTGCTGAACCAGGGCGGCTTCGTGGCGTTGGACAGTCTCCTGGTGGTGGGACAGCGTGGCAAAAAGGTCCTGGGAACTGGCTGCCTCTGGGTTCATTTTTGGCTCTGTGTTTCTGTCAGGACCCGGTTTCGAACCTGGGTCTCCGGAGTGAGAAACAGTCACTTAACCAACTGAGCCACGAATAGACAGCAGAACCCAGAAGATGAGGCAGACACAGCAGTACTTAAGACGGTGTATTTAATAAAGAAAAAATCCTAAAATGCAAAAAATGGCAAATCCAAAAGGTGGTAGGAAAAACACAAAAAGACCTCAAAAGAAACTCACCAAAAAATAAACAAAAACAAAAAACAGAATACCACAAGAACTTCACCCGGAATCGACAAGAGTACACAGAACACTAGGGCAGGGTGCTAACATACAAACACAGAGCACAGAACTGAGGGAAACAAAGGGTTTAAATACAATCAGGGGAAACGAGACACAGGTGCAAATAATAATGGGGATCAAGGGAAAAACATAGGGACAAAAAGCACAATGGGGACATCTACTGACCAAAACCCGGAACAACCCTGGCCAAATCCTGACA
>NW_027003755.1:0-5219 GCF_036934945.1 Oncorhynchus masou masou
TGTCAGGACCCGGTTACGAACCTGGGTCTCCGGAGTGAGAAACAGTCACTTAACCAACTGAGCCACGAATAGTCAGCAGAACCCAGAAGATGAGGCAGACACAGCAGTACTTAAGACGGTGTATTTAATAAAGTAAAAAAGGAGAAGTCCTTCAATACAAAATGGCAAATCCAAAAGGTGGTAGGAATAGCACAAAAAAGCCTCAAGAGATACTCAAAAACAAAAACAGAATTCCACAAGAGCATCCACCGGAATCGACAAGAATACACAGAACACTAGGGCTGGGTGCTAACATACAAACACAGAGCACAGAACTGAGGGAAACTAAGGGTTTAAATACAATCAGGGGAAACGAGGCACAGGTGCAAATAATAATGGGGAACAAGGGAAAAACATAAGGTCAAAAAGCACAATGGGGGCATCTAGTGACCAAAACCCGGAACAACCCTGGCCAAATCCTGACAGAATCCCCCCTAGGAACGGCTCCTGACGTTCCTACCAGCTCTCTCAGGGTGGAGGGCCCTGAACTGACGAATGAGGTCAGGGTCCAGGATGTCTTTGGCAGGAACCCAGGAGCGCTCCTCGGGACCGTAGCCTTCCCAGTCCACCAGATACTGCCAGGACCGCTGCACCCGGCGGGAATCCAGTATCCGATGGACGGTATAAGCCGGCTGGCCTCCAATGACACGAGGCGGAGGGGGAGGTCTGTCTGCCGGGACAAGGGGAGAAAAAACAACAGGTTTTAACAATGAAATGTGAAATGTGGGATTAATCTTAAGGGATCTGGGTAAGTGTAGGCGATAAGAAACTGGGTTAACTCTCCTGGCAACCTTGAAGGGACCGATGTATTTTTGGGACAGCTTGCGAGACTCCACCCGTAGAGGTAAGTCTCTTGTGGAGAGCCAGACTCTCTGGCCGGGGCGCAGGGTAGGCCCGGGACGGCGACGTCTGTTGGCTTGTTGTTGGTACCTCTGTGAGGAACGCATAAGATTAAGACGGGTCTTCCTCCACATAAGCCGACAGCGTCTGACGAACTGGCGCCAGAAGGCACCTGACTTCTGCCTCCTGGTCCGGGAACAATTGAGGAGCATAGCCAAACTGACACTCGTAAGTGGGACATACCAGTGGAGGAGGAGCGCAAGGTGTTGTGCGTATTCGGCCCAAATCAATAAAGGATGACCATGTGGACGGGTTGTCACGAGTCATACATCGGAGGGTGGTTTCCAGCCTTGATTCATCCTCTCTGTTTGGCCGTTGGACCGGATGGTACCCTGAAGATAGACTGGCAGAAGCCCCATGAGTTGGCAGAAGGCCTTCCAAACCTGAGGCGAACTGGGTCTCTGTCAGAAACCATATCTTGAGGAATGCCGAAGACTCAGAACACATGATTAATTACCAACTCAGCCGTTTCTTGGCAGAAGGTAACTTAGTCAGGAGGGACGAACCTGGCCGCCTTTGAAAACCTGTCGATTGGTGACTAGGATAGTAGTATTGCCATGGGATGGAGTGTAGTCCAGTAATAAAGTCCAATGAGATATGGGACCAGGGTCTGTGGGGAACAGGTAAAGGGTGAAGGAGTCCTTGAGGGCGGAGGTGAGAAGATTTGCCCTGGCAGCACACGGGACAGGCATTGACGAAAGTGGCAACGCTCTCTTATGGTAGGCCACCAGAACTTACGCTGGATGAACTCCAAGGTGCGACCTACGCCCGGATGACAGGTGAGGCGAGGAGGAGTGCCCCCACAGAAGGACCTGAGTCCTCACTGCCTTGGGGACAAACAACCGATTGGCAGGACCTCCTTTCGGGTCCGGTTCGCTAGCTTGAGCACGCCTCACGGTATCCTCAACTTGCCACGAGATCGGAGCCACAATCTTAGCAGCAGGAAGGACAGGCATGTCCGTGTCATCTCGGGCGGCAGGAGCGTAGACTCGGGACAGGGCATCCGGTTTGGAGATCTTTCGACCCGGGCCGATAGGTGAGGATAAACTGAATCTCGATTGAAGAAAAGAGACCATCTAGCTTGTCTAGAGTTCAACCGCTTCGCCTGCTGGATATACTCCAGATTTTTGTGGTCCGTAAGCACTTGGAAACGGTTGAGAAGCCCCCTCGAGCCAGTGTCTCCATTCATTCAATGCCATCTTAACCGCTAGGAGTTCGACGATCCCCCACATCGTAGTTCCTCTCAGTCGGGGTAAGCCGGTGTGTGAGAAGAAAGCGCACGGATGAAGCTTCTTGTTCACCCCTCTGAGACAGGACAGCTCCAACACCAACCTCTGATGCGTCTACCTCCACACAAATGGTGGTCATCCGTAGTCGGTAGTATCAGGATGGGAGCAGAGAGAACGCGCTGCTTGAGTCCTTGGAAGGCCGTCTCAGCTTCTCTTCCCACAAAAACCTTGCATTGCCACCCTTTGTTAAAGCTGAGAGAGGGGCTGCCACCAAGCTGAAGTTCTTGATGAACTTGCGGTAAAAGCTTTGTGAAGCCCAGGAAACGCTGAACTTCCTTAACGGATTTGGGGGTGGGCCAATCCTCAATGGGCCCCTACCTTCCTGGGGTCCATTTGGACTCGACCGGGTTCCACTACAAATCCCAGGAATTGTACTGGATGAATGGAATTCACGTTTTTCCGTTTGAACGACAGATGGCTGTCCAGGAGGCGTTGAGTACTTGTCTGACATGCTTAGTGTGTTCTTGAAGGGAGCTCGAAAAGATGAGGATGTCATCCAAGTAAACGAACACAAATATGTTAAGCATATCCCTAAGCACATCGTTTATGAGCGCTTGGAACACCGCTGGGGCGTTGGTCAGCCGGGCGGGCATCACCAAGTATTCATAGTGATCTGTGCAGCAGGCGTGTTGAAAGCGGCGTCTTCCACTACCAGGTCTGATCCGCACAAGATGGTATGCTGCTCCAGGTCAAGCTAGTGAAAACAACTGCTTCCTGGAGCAGCCTAAGGCTGTGGCCATAAGGGGTGCAGCGGTAACGGTTACGGACGGTTATGGCATTGAGTCCCCGGTAGTCGATGCAAGGACGTAATCCACCGTCTTTCTTGGCCACAAAGAAAACCCTGCTCCCGCCGGGGAGGTGGATGGACGCATGAGGCCTGCTTCCAGAGCGTCCTTGATGTAGGTATCCATAGCAGCTCGTTCGGGTGGAGATAGGGAAAAGATCCGACCCCTGGGGGGCAAGTGCCCGGAAACAGGTCGATGGGGCAATCGTAAGGTCTATGGGGTGGTAGCATGGTGGCCCTCTGTTTGCTAAACACCAGTTTGAGGTCATGGTAACACTCGGGAACTCGGGTCAGGTCGATGGATTCTAAAGACTCGGAGTAGAACTCGGGGAATTCTGGAAAATACAAGTAGCTTCGGCACGTAGGACCCCACTGCTTGATAGTGCCCACAGACCAGTCGATGTGAGGGTTATGGCTGTGAAGCCAGGGGTATCCAAGGACGAGAGGGAACTCGGAACAGGAGATCAAATGAAAGTTCATCAATTCCTGGTGTTGTGAAACTGAAAGTCGCAAGGAGGTAGTGACATGAGTGACAAGTCCAGATCCCAAAGGGCTTCCATCCAATGTAGTGACCCTCATGGGTTCACTTAGAGGTTCAGAGGGAACGCCATTCTCCTTCGCCCAGACACCATCCATGAAGTTACCTGCGGCTCCAGAGTCTACCAAGGCTTGAAGGTGAAGCTTGTGGTTGTCCCAGGAGAGGGTGACTGGAATGAGCAGACGGGAGTTGGAC
Organism: Oncorhynchus masou masou; assembly: GCF_036934945.1. Classification (NCBI taxonomy): domain Eukaryota; kingdom Metazoa; phylum Chordata; class Actinopteri; order Salmoniformes; family Salmonidae; genus Oncorhynchus; species Oncorhynchus masou. The sequence continues at coordinate 3,746 of NW_027003755.1, forward strand.
GGATGGGAGGAGGTTATGTTTCCCGTTACAGTTCCCCCGGTCTGTACGGGACAGAGCGTTTCCCTGGAGCCCGGGACACGTGGAACGGAAATGGCCCGGTTTGCCGCAATATAGACAGCGTCGCTCCCTCATCCGGCGGTCTCTCTCAGCCTGGGAGATGCGTCCAATCTGCATGGGTTCCGATGGAGCCAGCGAGGATAAAGGTGGGGACTCGGAGCTGGGACTGATAGGGGCTAGAGGTCTACGGTTGAGTTCTCTCTCTCAGACGCTGGTCAATGCGTGAGGCCAACTTGATCAGGGACTCGAGATTGTCCGGTGGTTCCCGAGTGGCCAGTTCATCTTGGATAGTGTCGGAAAGGCCTTTCAGAAAGCACACCGTGAGCGCCTCGTTGTTCCAGCCACTTGCTGCTGCCACCGTGCGGAACTGGATGGCATAGTCCGTCACGCTGCGCCAACCTTGGTGGAGAGTCAGGAGCTGTTTGGCTGAGTCAGAACCACTGCTTGGGCCTTGAAACACTCGTTTGAATTCCTCAGCAAAGGCAGAGTAGCTGGCACAGCAGGAACTATGGGCATCCCACACAGCAGTAGCCCAGGCCAGGGCTTTTTCCGACAGCAGGGTGATGATATAAGCGATCTTAGACCGGTCGGTGGGAAACGACGAGGGTTGTAGCTCAAAGGAGAGAGAACATTGGGTGAGAAACCCTTTACAAGCACTTGGATCACCTGAGAACCGTTGGGGAGGTGGAAGACGAGGTTCAGCCAGGGGGTTAACTGCCATGGGTACGTGAATCTGAGGTACTGGGACGGGAACTGTTGCCGGGTAAGACGATCAGATATTTGCTTAATGGAAGTCAGCATCTCCGACAGAAGATGAGAATGTCTAGCCATTAAGGCCTCTTGCTGAACCAGGGCGGCTTCGTGGCGTTGGACAGTCTCCTGGTGGTGGGACAGCATGGCAAAAAGGTCCTGGGAACTGGCTGCCTCTGGGTTCATTTTTGGCTCTGTGTTTCTGTCAGGACCCGGTTACGAACCTGGGTCTCCGGAGTGAGAAACAGTCACTTAACCAACTGAGCCACGAATAGTCAGCAGAACCCAGAAGATGAGGCAGACACAGCAGTACTTAAGACGGTGTATTTAATAAAGTAAAAAAGGAGAAGTCCTTCAATACAAAAATGGCAAATCCAAAAGGTGGTAGGAATAGCACAAAAAAGCCTCAAGAGATACTCAAAAACAAAAACAGAATTCCACAAGAGCATCCACCGGAATCGACAAGAATACACAGAACACTAGGGCTGGGTGCTAACATACAAACACAGAGCCCAGAACTGAGGGAAACTAAGGGTTTAAATACAATCAGGGGAAACGAGGCACAGGTGCAAATAATAATGGGGAACAAGGAAAAACATAAGGTCAAAAAGCACAATGGGGGCATCTAGTGACCAAAACCCGGAACAACCCTGGCCAAATCCTGACA
>NW_027003756.1:0-5219 GCF_036934945.1 Oncorhynchus masou masou
CAGGACCCGGTTCTGAACCTGGGTCTCCGGAGTGAGAAACAGTCACTTAACCAACTGAGCCACGAATAGTCAGCAGAACCCAGAAGATGAGGCAGACACAGCAGTACTTAAGACGGTGTATTTAATAAAGTAAAAAGGAGAAGTCCTTCAATACAAAAATGGCAAATCCAAAAGGTGGTAGGAATAGCACAAAAAAGCCTCAAGAGATACTCAAAAACAAAAACAGAATTCCACAAGAGCATCCACCGGAATCGACAAGAAAACACAGAACACTAGGGCTGGGTGCTAACATACAAACACAGAGCACAGAACTGAGGGAAACTAAGGGTTTAAATACAATCAGGGGAAACGAGGCACAGGTGCAAATAATAATGGGGAACAAGGGAAAAAACATAAGGTCAAAAAGCACAATGGGGGCATCTAGTGACCAAAACCCGGAACAACCCTGGCCAAATCCTGACAGAATCCCCCTAGGAACGGCTCCTAGACGTTCCTACCAGCTCTCTCAGGGTGGGGACCCTGAACTGACGAATGAGGTCAGGATCCAGGATGTCTTTGGCAGGAACCCAGGAGGCGCTCCTCAGGACCCGTAGCTTTTCCCAGTCCACCAGATACTGCCAGGACGCTGCACCGACGGGGAAGTCCAGTATCCGATGGGCCAGTATGACCTCTTTGACTGGCCTCAATGACACGAGGCGGAGGGAGGTCTGTCTGCCAGGACAAGGGAAAAACAACAGGTTTTAACAAAGACAGATGAAATGTGGGATTAATCTTAGGGATCTGGGTAAGTGTAGGCGATAAGAAACTGGGTTAACTCTCCTGGCAACCTTGAAGGGACCGATGTATTTTGGGACAGCTTGCGAGACTCACCGTAGGGAGTAAGTCTCTTGTGGAGAGCCAGACTCTCTGGCCAGGGCGCAGGGTGGGCGGGACGACGTCTGTTGGCTGTTATTTGGTACCTCTGTGAGGAACGCATAAGATTAAGACAGGTCTTCCTCCACATAAGCCGACAGCGTCTGACGAACTTCAAGGCTGAAGGCACTCCTGACTTCTGCCTCCTGGTCCGGGAACAATGGAGGAGCATAGCCAAACTGACACTCGTGCGGGGACATACCAGTGGAGGAGGAGCGCAAGGTGTTGTGCGCGTATTCGGCCCAAACAATAAAGGATGACCATGTGGACGGGTTGTCACGAGTCATACATCGGAGGGTGGTTTCCAGCTCTTGATTCATCCTCTCTGTTTGGCCGTTGGACTCCGGATGGTACCCTGAAGATAGACTGGCAGAAGCCCCCATGAGTTGGCAGAAGGCCTTCCAAAACCTTGAGGCGAACTGGGGACCTCTGTCAGAAACCATATCTTGAGGAATGCCGAAGACTCGGAACACATGATTAATTACCAACTCAGCCGTTTCCTTGGCAGAAGGTAACTTAGTCAGAGGGACGAACCTGGCCGCCTTTGAAAACCTGTCGATTATGACTAGGATAGTAGTATTGCCATGGGATGGAGGAAGTCCAGTAATAAAGTCCAATGAGATATGGGACCAGGGTCTGTGGGGAACAGGTAAAGGGTGAAGGAGTCCTTGAGGGCGGAGGTGAGAAGATTTGCCCTGGCAGCACACGGGACAGGCATTGGCCGAAAGTGGCAACGTCTTCTCTTATGGTAGGCCACCAGAACTTACGCTGGATGAACTCCAAGGTGCGACCTACGCCCGGATGACAGGTGAGGCGAGAGGAGTGCCCCCACAGAAGGACCTGAGTCCTCACTGCCTTGGGGACAAACAACCGATTGGCAGGACCTCCTTTCGGGTCCGGTTCGCTAAGCTTGAGCACGTCTCACGGTATCCTCAACTTGCCACGAGATCGGAGCCACAATCTTAGCAGCAGGAAGGACAGGCATGTCCGTGTCATCTCGAATGGCAGGAGCGTAGACTCGGGACAGGGCATCCGGTTTGAGATTCTTCGACCCGGGCCGATAGGTGAGGATAAACTGGAATCGATTGAAGAAAAGAGACCATCTAGCTTGTCTAGAGTTCAACCGCTTCGCCTGCTGGATATACTCCAGATTTTTGTGGTCCGTAAGCACTTGAAACGGGTGAGAAGCCCCCTCGAGCCAGTGTCTCCATTCCTTCAATGCCATCTTAACCGCTAGGAGTTCACGATCCCCCACATCGTAGTTCCTCTCAGTCGGGGTAAGCCGGTGTGAGAAGAAAGCGCACGGATGAAGCTTCTTGTCTTCACCCCTCTGAGACAGGACAGCTCCAACACCAACCTCTGATGCGTCTACCTCCACCACAAATGGTTCATCCGTAGTCGGTAGTATCAGGATGGGAGCAGAGAGAACGCGCTGCTTGAGTCCTTGGAAGGCCGTCTCAGCTTCTCTTCCCCACAAAAACCTTGCATTGCCACCCTTGGTTAAAGCTGAGAGAGGGGCTGCCACCAAGCTGAAGTTCTTGATGAACTTGCGGTAAAAGTTTGTGAAGCCCAGGAAACGCTGAACTTCCTTAACGGATTTGGGGGTGGGCCAATCCGCTACCGCCCCTACCTTCCTGGGGTCCATTTGGACTCGACCGGGTTCCACTACAAATCCCAGGAATTGTACTCGGGATGAATGGAATTCACATTTTTCCGGCTTAACGTACAGATGGCTGTCCAGGAGGCGTTTGAGTACTTGTCTGACATGCTTAGTGTGTTCTTGAAGGGAGCTCGAAAAGATGAGGATGTCATCCAAGTAAACGAACACAAATATGTTAAGCATATCCCTAAGCACATCGTTTATGAGCGCTTGGAACACCGCTGGGGCGTTGGTCAGGCCGAAGGGCATCACCAAGTATTCATAGTGACCAGTAGGCGTGTTGAGCGGTCTTCCACTCGTCACCAGGTCTGATCCGCACAAGATGGTATGCGTTCCGCAGGTCAAGCTTAGTGAAAACAACTGCTTCCTGGAGCAGCTCGAAGGCTGTGGCCATAAGGGGTAGCGGGTAACGGTTACGGACGGTTATGGCATTGAGTCCCCGGTAGTCGATGCAAGGACGTAATCCACCGTCTTTCTTGGCCACAAAGAAAAACCCTGCTCCCGCCGGGGGGGTGGATGGACGCATGAGGCCTGCTTCCAGAGCGTCCTTGATGTAGGTATCCATAGCAGCTCGTTCGGGTGGAGATAGGGAAAAGATCCGACCCCTGGGGGGGCAAGTGCCCGGAAACAGGTCGATGGGGCAATCGTAAGGTCTATGGGGTGGTAGCATGGTGGCCCTCTGTTTGCTAAACACCAGTTTGAGGTCATGGTAACACTCGGGAACTCGGGTCAGGTCGATGGATTCTAAAGACTCGGGAGTAGAACTCGGGGAATTCTGGAAAATACAAGTAGCTTGGCACGTAGGACCCCACTGCTTGATAGTGCCCACAGACCAGTCGATGTGAGGGTTATGGCTGTGAAGCCAGGGGTATCCAAGGACGAGAGGGAACTCGGAACAGGAGATCAAATGAAAGTTCATCAATTCCTGGTGTTGTGAAACTGAAAGTCGCAAGGAGGTAGTGACATGAGTGACAAGTCCAGATCCCAAAGGGCTTCCATCCAATGTAGTGACCCTCATGGGTTCACTTAGAGGTTCAGAGGGAACGCCATTCTCCTTCGCCCAGACACCATCCATGAAGTTACCTGCGGCTCCAGAGTCTACCAAGGCTTGAAGGTGAAGCTTGTGGTTGTCCCAGGAGAGGGTGACTGGAATGAGCAGACGGGAGTTGGACGGATGGGAGGAGGTTATGTTTCCCGTTACAGTTCCCCCGGTCTGTACGGGACAGAGCGTTTCCCTGGAGCCCGGGACACGTGGAACGGAAATGGCCCGGTTTGCCGCAATATAGACAGCGTCGCTCCCTCATCCGGCGGTCTCTCTCAGCCTGGGAGATGCGTCCAATCTGCATGGGTTCCGATGGAGCCAGCGAGGATAAAGGTGGGGACTCGGAGCTGGGACTGATAGGGGCTAGAGGTCTACGGTTGAGTTCTCTCTCTCTCAGACGCTGGTCAATGCGTGAGGCCAACTTGATCAGGGACTCGAGATTGTCCGGTGGTTCCCGAGTGGCCAGTTCATCTTGGATAGTGTCGGAAAGGCCTTTCAGAAAGCACACCGTGAGCGCCTCGTTGTTCCAGCCACTTGCTGCTGCCACCGTGCGGAACTGGATGGCATAGTCCGTCACGCTGCGCCAACCTTGGTGGAGAGTCAGGAGCTGTTTGGCTGAGTCAGAACCACTGCTTGGGCCTTGAAACACTCGTTTGAATTCCTCAGCAAAGGCAGAGTAGCTGGCACAGCAGGAACTATGGGCATCCCACACAGCAGTAGCCCAGGCCAGGGCTTTTTCCGACAGCAGGGTGATGATATAAGCGATCTTAGACCGGTCGGTGGGAAACGACGAGGTTGTAGCTCAAAGGAGAGAGAACATTGGGTGAGAAACCCTTTACAAGCACTTGGATCACCTGAGAACCGTTGGGGAGGTGGAAGACGAGGTTCAGCCAGGGGGTTAACTGCCATGGGTACGTGAATCTGAGGTACTGGGACGGGAACTGTTGCCGGGGTAAGACGATCAGATATTTGCTTAATGGAAGTCAGCATCTCCGACAGAAGATGAGAATGTCTAGCCATTAAGGCCTCTTGCTGAACCAGGGCGGCTTCGTGGCGTTGGACAGTCTCCTGGTGGTGGGACAGCATGGCAAAAGGTCCTGGGAACTGGCTGCCTCTGGGTTCATTTTTGGCTCTGTGTTTCTGTCAGGACCCGGTTACGAACCTGGGTCTCCGGAGTGAGAAACAGTCACTTAACCAACTGAGCCACGAATATTCAGCAGAACCCAGAAGATGAGGCAGACACAGCAGTACTTAAGACGGTGTATTTAATAAAGTAAAAAGGAGAAGTCCTTCAATACAAAAATGGCAAATCCAAAGGTGGTAGGAATAGCACAAAAAGCCTCAAGAGATACTCAAAAACCAAAAACAGAATTCCACAAGAGCATCCACCGGAATCGACAAGAAAACACAGAACACTAGGGCTGGGTGCTAACATACAAACACAGAGCACAGAACTGAGGGAAACTAAGGGTTTAAATACAATCAGGGGAAACGAGGCACAGGTGCAAATAATAATGGGGAACAAGGGAAAAAACATAAGGTCAAAAAGCACAATGGGGGCATCTAGTGACCAAAACCCGGAACAACCCTGGCCAAATCCTGACA
>NW_027003757.1:0-20124 GCF_036934945.1 Oncorhynchus masou masou
GGATGACCAGGGACGTTCTCTGTTTAGTGAGTCCACCAGATCCAGTAGAGATAACCAGGAAGATCAGAGGCAGTAGAGATAACCAGGGAAGTTCTCTGTTTAGTGAGTCCACCAGATCAGAGGCAGTAGAGATAACCAGGGATGTTCTCTTGAATTGGACCATTTCCTGTCCCACTAAACATTCAAAATGTAATGAGAACTTTTGGGTGTCAGGGAAAATGTTTGGAGTAAAAGTACAGTATTTTCTTTAGGAATGTAGTGAAGTAAAAGTTGTCCAAAATTTAAATAGTAAATTTGAAGTACAAAAAACAACTTAAGTAGTACTTTAAAGGTTTTACTTTTAAATATATATATATATATATATATATCCCTTATTTAACCAGGTAGGCCAGTTGAGAACAAGTTCTCATTTACAACTGCGACCTGGCCAAGATAAAGCAAAGCAGTGCGACACAAACAACAACAGAGTTACACATGGAATTTTAACCTGAAGGGGCTGCAGGTTCCCAACTGGGAACACCCCCCCGTTCAGCTCAAACGGTGGCGCAGGAAAGCAAAAATTCTTAAAAATATTTCACCTCCACACATTAACAAGTCCAATAGCTTAAATGAAAGATAAACACCTTGTTCATCTACCCAGCGTGTCAGAATTTTAAAATGTTTTACAGCGAAAACATAGCACATATTTATGTTAAACCACCACTAGGAAAGCATACAATATGTAGCCACATTGCTATGCAAAATGGCACAATCACAAACGTAGGATTAAAAGAAAAATAATTCACTAACCTTTTGAAAATCTTCATCAGATGACAGTAATAGCACATGTTACACAGTACATTTGTTTTTTTCAATAATATGCAATTTATATCCATAAATCCCCGTCTACATTGAGCCATGTTCAAAAAATGCAGCAGAAATGTCCGGAGAAATTATAAATAGCTCCGGCAGCTAACACCCAGATAACAGCAATAAACATCATAAACTTTGACTAAATATACATGTTCTACATATATTTAGAAAGATACACTTCTTCTTAATGCAACGCTGTGTTACATTTATTTTTAACGTTACAGAATTCGTTCACTATTCAATAATCTGAGACAGGGCGCTCAGGCATTAGCATTATTTCTCTACTATGTTGGAGTCGACAAAAATACAATTTTATAACATAAATATTCCCTTACCTTTGATGGTCTTCGACAAGAATGTCGTGGAAGGAGTTATACTTACCTAATATAACGTTTGGTTGCTGTTGGTGTGTCTTTGTATTAGCAAATGCTAACATCTTCAGGTGAATTACCCCAAAAAGGACTTCTGATCACGAAAATTGCGCATCAAAACTTCAAATTTACATATTATATGTCGACTAAACTGGTCAAACTAAGTGCAGAATCAAGCTTTAGGATGTTTTTAACGTACAAAACAATTGGCGATTAAATCAAACATAACGAACTCTCCTCAAGCAAGCTGGAACAAAAAAGACCCTTTTCACAGAGCGCGCACCTGAAAACTCGTGACACCTCAGTATTTTGCCCGCCAAGCAGTCAAAGCTCGTGCTATTTTCTCCGTCCACGTCTCAATGAAAGAGGAGAGCGCTCTGAAGAGATAGAAACTGTTCCCAGATCCTTAGCTGGTTGGGAAGGGGGGCGATGACGTCAAAGTTGGAACAACTTTCTTAGGAGAGAGAGAGAGTTTGGGAGAATGGCTGCCCTGTGAGTTCTGATTTACATACAGACATAATTCGAACGGTTTTAGAAGCTTTAGTGTTTTCTATTCAATAATAATTATTATATGCATATATTAGCAATTCTTGACACTTTTTTTTAGTTTACTCAGGGCACACAATTCATCCAAAGGGGGCAGTATTGTCCCGAGCCTTAACTTCTTGAAACTCCCCATCCCGGATCCGGGATCGTGACTAAAGCCTCAGGCTCATTAGCATAACGCATAACGTTAACGATTTCTGAAAATCGCAAATAAAATGAAAATAATGCGCCTACTCTCAAGCTTAGCCTTTTCTTAACAACACTGTCATCTCAGATTTTCAAAATATGCTTTTGAACCATAGCAATTCACTAATTTGTGTAAGAGTATGCTAAGCTAGCTTAGCATTTTGAGTAGCATTTAGCACGCAACATTTTCACATAAACCAGAACCAAATAAATAAAATCATTTACCTTTGAAGAGCTTCGGATGTTTTCAATGAGGAGACTCTCAGTTACATACCAAATGTGCAGTTTTTTCCTGAAAGCGCCTTTGTGTAGGAGAAATCTTTTTTTTTTTTTTGTACATCACATTTGGCTACCGAAACGAACCGAAAATTCAGCCACCTACAACGTCAAACTTTTTCCGAATTAACTCCATAATATCGACCGAAACATGGCAAACGTTGTTTGGAATCAATCCTCAAGGTGTTTTTTTCACATATCTCTTCATTGATATATCGTTCGTGGAAGCCTGCATTCTTCTCTGAATTCTGTGGAAAAATACTTGCAGCTGACTTTTGCGCACCAATTTCGGTGCAGGACACCGGGCGGACACCTGGTAAATGTGGTCTCTTATTGTCAATCTTCCAATGATATGCCTACAAATACGTCACAATGCTGCAGACACCTTGGGGAAACGACAGAAAGGGCTGACTCACTCCTCTCGCATTCACAGCCATATAAGGAGACAATGGAAAACTGAGCCTCAAAAATCCTGCCATTTCCTGGATGCCGTATCATCTTGGTTTTGCCTGTAGCTCACGCACAGAAAATATCTTTGCAGTTCTGGAAACGTCAGTGTTTTCTTTCCACAGCTACCAATTATATGCATAGTCGAGCATCTTTTTGTGACAAAATATTGCGCTTAAAACGGGCACGTCTTTTTATCCAAAAATGATATAGCGCCCCCAGAGTTTCAACAGGTTAACAGGTTTTAACAAAGCGTACAGTCAATAACACAATACAAAAAATAATAATAAAGTCTATATACAGTGTGTGCAAATGGCTTGAGGTGGTAAGGCAATACATAGGCCATAGTAGCAAGTAATTATAATTTAGCAAATTAACACTGGGGTGATAGATGTGCAGATGATGATGTGTAAGTAGAAATACTGGTGTGCAAAAGAGCAGAAAAGTAAATAAAAACAAATATGGGAATGAGGTAGTTAGACTGGGTGGGCTATTTACAGATGTGCTATGTAGCTGCAGTGGTCAGTTCGCTGCTCAGATAGCTGATGTTTAAAGCTAGTGAGGGAAATATAAGTCTCCAGCTTCAGTGATATTTGCAATTCGTTCCAGTCATTGGCAGCAGAGAACTGGTAGGAAAGGCGGCCAAAGGAGGTGTTGACTTTGGGGATGACCAGTGAGATATACCTGCTGGAGCACATGCTGCAGGTGGGTGTTGTTATTGTGACCAGTGAGCTGAGATAAGGTGGTGCTTTACCTAGCAAAGACTCATAGATGACCTGGAGCCAGTGGGTCTGGCAACTAATATGAAGCGAGGGCCAGCTGATTAGAGCATGCAGGTCGCAGTGGTGGGTGGTATATGGGGCTTTGGTGGCAAAATGGATGGCACTGTGATAGACTGCATCCAGTTTGCTGAGTAGAGTGTTGGAGGCTATTTTGTAAATGTCATTGCTCAAGTCGAGGATCGGTAGGATAGTCAGTTTTACTATGGTATGTTTGGCGGCATGAGCAAAGGAGGCTTTGTTGCGGATTAGAAAGCTGATTCTAGATTTAATTTTTGACTGGGGCGTTTAATATCAGTCTGGAAGGAACGTTTTCAGTCTAGCCAGACACCTAGGTATTTGTAGTTGTCCACATATTCTAAGTCAGAACCGTCCAGAGTAGTGATGTTAGTCAGGCGGGCGGGTGAGGGCAGTGAACGATTGAAAAGCATACATTTAGTTTTACTAGCATTTAAGAGCAGTTGGAGGCCACGGAAGGGTGCTTTATGGCATTGAAGCTTGTTTGAAGGTTTGTTAACACAGTGTTCAAAGAAGGGCCAGATGAATACAGAATGGTGTCGTCTGCGTGGAGATGGATCAGGGAATCACCCGCAGCAAGAGCGACATCGTTGATATATACAGAGAAGAGAGTAGGCCCGGGAATTGAACCCTGTGGCACCCCCATAGAGACTGCCAGAGGACCGGACAACAGGCCCTCCGATTTGACGCACTGAACTCTGTCTGAGAAGTAGTTGGTGAACCAGGCAATGCAGTCATTTGAGACACCAAAGCTGTTAAGTCTGCCGATAAGAATATGATGATTGACAGAGTCGAAAGCCTTGGCCAGGTCGATGAAGACGGCTGCACAGTACAATCTTTTATCGATGACGGTTAGGATATCAGTTAGTACCTTGAGCGTGGCGGAGGTGCACCCGTGACCAGCTCGGAAACCGGATTGCACAGCGGAGAAGGTACGGTGGGATTCAAAATGGTCAGTGATCTGTTTATTAACTTAGCTTTGCAACTAACATGGAAATGGGAACTATTCTTCAAACTACTCCCATGCTGTCTTCAAGGAAGTTGCTCCCATGCTTTCTTTCACACAAGCTCCACCCAAGCTTCCTTTCACACAAGCTCATCTCAAGCTCCTCCCATGCATCCATGCTGCCTTCCACACAATAACCTCCCATGCTGCCTTCAACACAAGCTCCTCCCATGCTGCCTTCAACACAAACTCCTCCAATGCTGCCTTCAACATATGCTCCTCCCATGATGCCTTCAACACAAGCTCCTCCCATGCTGCCTTCAACATATTCTCCTCCCATGCTGCCTTCAATATATTCTCCTCCCATGCTGCCTTCAACACAAGCTCCTCCCATGCTGCCTTCAACACAAGCTCCTCCCATGCTGCCTTCAACACAAGCTCCTCCCATGCTGCCTTCAACACAAGCTCCTCCCTACACCAACGTTTATCACCCACCACCTCCTCCATACCAAGGCGTTGGGAAAAACTAATGGGACGTGACTGACCAGAGAACTAACGTTGAATTTCCTCATTGGTTTAAAATGAAGGTAGGGTTTGGGGTTAGGGAGTGTCACATGCTTCCCAGTGGAAACAGTTTGCGCATATATAACGACAACATTTTGTGACATTTTTCTTCTTTTTGGTGTTTCGGCAGGTTTTTCCGACTGTACAAGCACACAAAATGTTTTCTTGAGGCAAGTCGAAGTTCGGTAGCCGAAGTCTACGCCCCTTCATTGGTGATTTGTCAACAGTAGTACTCCTAGTAGGAATGGATGGGTTTCCTCAATTAAGTGTTTGTTGTCATTTACAGAGTGATGGATAGTTTTCATGCACATTTTTTCATTGAGAAATACTGCAACAAACATCTTAGATAGATGTAAAATTGTGTGACTAAGACCTCTGCAAAAATGTCAAAATGCATTACAGATTTCTTGGCTATGAGTCAGAAAGTTACAGGCGCACAAATATCATAGCCCCAAGACATGCTAAACATCTCACCATTACACAACACGTTAGATCTTTTGCAGATCTGATCTGATTGGTCAAAAGAATTGGGCTGCCTGTGTAAACGCCCCCAAAGTGCTGCAGTGGCCTTGAGTGATCTTATCCCACCCTTTCACATACTCTCTAAGGGGTGTCTGTCTTCACTTGTGGCGTTGATCCGGAAACATCTAAAACTTCACTTCAATGCTACTGAATTTGGCTATTACGACTGAAATATGAATCTTTTAGAAAATAATTAAATTGAAAGGTATTTATGTTTTTCTGTTTAATGGCAGTGCCTTGACTTGGACTTCTGATTACAAATGGCATTCCTATCTGAACTCATCAGCTCATTGTTATTCTGTGCAGAGCAGAGTGAAGGATCCAGATTCTTTACAGAGTGGGGTACTGGACGTGTATATCCACTGAAAATAAATATAATCTTTTTCTGCTTATTAGTTCAAGTTATTGTGCTTCCTGAAGTATTCTGAGTTATATCAACTTTAAATGTTCAGATATCTTAACCTACACCACATCTAGTTTGACTAAAATAGAGTACCTGTAAGGGATTTCCTCCTCTTCTTCCGAAAGAGGTGAGGTGAAAAGGATCAGAAGACCAATATGCGGCGTGGTAAGTGTCCATGGTTCTTTTTAATACATAAAGGTACACATGAACAACTGACTACAAAAAACAAGAAATGTGAAAAACCCCAAACAGTCCTATCTGGTGCAGAGACAGGAACAATAACCCACAAACACACAGTGAAACCCAGGCTACTACCTAAGTATGATTCTCAATCAGAGACAACTAATGACACCTGCCTCTGATTGAGAACCACACTAGGCCGAAACATAGAAATACCCAAATCATAGAAAAACAAACATAGACTGCCCACCCCAACTCACGCCCTGACCATACTAAATAAATACAAAACAAAGGAAATAAAGTTCAGAACGTGACAGTACCAGTGAAAAGTGTGAACACACCTACTCATTCAATGGTTTTTCTTTATTTTTTAAACTATTTTCTACATTGTAGAATAATAGTGAAGTCATCCTAACTATGAAATAACACATATGGAATCCTGTAGTAATCCAAAAAGTGTTAAACAAATCTAAATATATTTTAAACTTGAGATTTTTGGTTCCAACCGCCGTGTCTTAGTGAGATGCAGAGGAGGTGAACGGCCGATCTCTGCATGTGTGGTTCCCACCGTGAAGCATGGAGGAGGAGGTGAACGGCCAATCTCTGCATGTGTGGTTCCCACCATGAATCATGGAGAAGGAGGTGTGATGGTGTGGGGGTGCTTTGCTGGTGACACTGTTGGTGATTTATTTCGAATTCAAGGCACACTTAACCAGCATGGCTTCCATAGCATTGTACAGTGATACGCCATCCCATCTGGTTTCGCTTAGTGGAAATATCATTTGTTTTTCAACAGGAAAATTACCCAACACAGGCTGTGTTAGATGACCTGGCCTCCACAATCGCCCAACCTCAACCCAATTGAGATGGTTTGGGATGAGTTGGACCGCAGAGTGAAGGAAAACCAGCCAACAAGTGCTCAGCATATGTGGGAACTCCTTCAAGACTGTTGGAAAAGCATTCCAGGAAGCTGGTTGAGAGAATGCCAAGAGTGTGCAAAGCTGTCTTCAATGCAAAGTGTGGCTACTTTGAAGAATTAGAGTGTTTAACACTTCTTTGTTCACTACATGATTCCCATGTGCTATTTCATATTTTTTTTAATGAATTCACTATTATTCTACAATGTAGAATAATAGTAAAAATAAGAAAAACCATTGAATGAGTAGGTGTGTCCAAACTTTTGACTGGTACTTGAAGTACAGTGTATCTACTCTGTTTTCATGGAATTCACTAGGAAGAGTAACCTACAGATGCTGTTCTCTCCAATCCCACCCAGACAAGTGCTGTGCTTCCCTTAGGTCAAATAAAACCAAAGTGTTTTCAACTGGCAAGAAGAAAAGAAAACTCCTTATTTTGATCCATTTCTTCTGCCGTAGTTGGTAACCAAGGGCTTTCTGCCAACTAACGTAGTAGTTAAAGAAACAACCTTCCAAACTTGGTCATTTTCCACCCTCCAACAGAAACAAGTTGAAGGATCCCCTTTAAACACAGTAAATCACCCCCAGGGTCTCGTGTTCAGTCCATTATCCGTCCAGTTATAGTTTGAAGCAACTGTTTTGGGATCGAGGACATTTTTATCGCACTATGGGGAATGGCAGAACGTACACGAGAGGACTGTGTATCACTTTCAATGTCCTGCTTCTGGTATGTACTGGTCTGACCTTTTTTGTTAATTAGTCATTTGGTTAATTGGTTATGTTATGGATTCATCATTATAACAGTGTATGAATCATATTAAAAACACCTGTGTAACATTTAACATTTGAAAAGGGGTAATATTAAAAACAAAATGTTAGTCTAAAATACAATAACAAAATGTAAAACATATTGAAGTATAACTATATTGTGTAAATAGCAGTGTAGTATGTTTCCAATAATGGCATCTTACAGAATCTTATTAATACATTTGTAACATACCATAACAGATCTAAAATATCTATACTTGCAGGTATCTGGGGTATTTCTGTTCGTAGTTGGGGTTTCATACAGCTTCCGACACCCTCCTGAGGTAACAACTCTACAACTGTTTCAGAACTCAGAGAGTTTCTTCTTAAGCAATAAAAATAATAACACAATTTACAATTCATTGTAAATGAACAAAGTCGTCAGGTCATTTAACTGACCTTTAAATGACCTGATGTGAAATGACGTTGTAAAAACCTACAGGACGTCACCTAAAGTGACGTTGACAGCAACACAGACCTGTATTATTTGTGTGAGTGCAGTTTGACCATCGGAGTACCCTCCATGAGATGTACGTACTAAATGTGTTTGGACCCATGACGGTACTGTTCTCCGTCCTGGGAGGCTACGCTGCCTACAGAGACAAGAGAATCCTGCTGATCCTGGTAAGTGTCTCTCAGGCTCCGTTTACACAGGCATACCAATTCTGATCTTCTGCGCAATTATAAGCAAGAGATCTGATTTGATTGGTCAAAATACCAATTAGTGGCGAAAAGTTCAGAATTGGGCTACCTGTGTAAATGCAGCCTAACACGATTGGGATCAATTATATTTCAATTCCTGTCAATTCAGAATGTACAATGACATTCCAATTCCAAGTCTTTTCAATGCTTTTTAATGAGGAAAAGTTTGATTTTGGAATTGGAATTTGGTTTTAATTCTGAATTGAGTGGAATTTAAATGGAATTGTCAACAACCCTGGTTTTTAACAGCTTAGTCTCATAGACAACAACCCTGTTTTTTAACAGCTTAGTCTCATAGACAACAACCCTGGTTTTTAACAGCTTAGTCTCATAGACAACAACCCTGGTTTTTAACAGCTTAGTTTCATAGAAAACAACCCTGATTTTTAACAGCTTAGTCTCATAGAACAACAACCCTGTTTTTTAACAGCTTAGTCTCATAGACAACAACCCTGGTTTTTAACAGCTTAGTCTCATAGACAACAACCCTGGTTTTTAACAGCTTAGTCTCATAGACAACAACCCTGGTTAATAACAGCTTAGTCTCATAGACAACAACCCTGGTTTATAAGAGCTTAGCCTCACAGACAACAACCCTGGTTTATAAGAGCTTAGTCTCACAGACAACAACCCTGGTTAATAACAGCTTAGTCTCATAGACAACAACCCTGGTTTATAAGAGCTTAGCCTCACAGACAACAACCCTGGTTTATAAGAGCTTAGTCTCACAGACAACAACCCTGGTTAATAATAGCTTAGTCTCATAGACAACAACCCTGGTTTATGAGAGCTTAGTCTCACAGACAACAACCCTGGTTAATAACAGCTTAGTCTCATAGACAACAACCCTGGTTTATAAGAGCTTAGTCTCATAGACAACAACCCTGGTTAATAACAGCTTAGTCTCATAGACAACAACCCTGGTTTTTAACAGCTTAGTCTCATAGACAACAACCCTGGTTTTTAACAGCTTAGTCTCATAGACAACAACCCTGGTTTTTAACAGCTTAGTTTCATAGAAAACAACCCTGATTTTTAACAGCTTAGTCTCATAGAACAACAACCCTGTTTTTTAACAGCT
Source organism: Oncorhynchus masou masou (assembly GCF_036934945.1). Classification (NCBI taxonomy): domain Eukaryota; kingdom Metazoa; phylum Chordata; class Actinopteri; order Salmoniformes; family Salmonidae; genus Oncorhynchus; species Oncorhynchus masou. The sequence continues at coordinate 9,598 of NW_027003757.1, forward strand.
TAGTCTCATAGACAACAACCCTGGTTTTTAACAGCTTAGTCTCATAGACAACAACCCTGGTTTTTAACAGCTTAGTCTCACAGACAACAACCCTGGTTTATAAGAGCTTAGTCTCACAGACAACAACCCTGGTTAATAACAGCTTAGTCTCATAGACAACAACCCTGGTTTATGAGAGCTTAGTCTCACAGACAACAACCCTGGTTAATAACAGCTTAGTCTCATAGACAACAACCATGGTTTATAAGAGCTTAGTCTCATAGACAACAACCCTGGTTAATAACAGCTTAGTCTCATAGACAACAACCCTGGTTTTTAACAGCTTAGTCTCATAGACAACAACCCTGGTTAATAACAGCTTAGTCTCATAGACAACAACCCTGGTTTATAAGAGCTTAGCCTCACAGACAACAACCCTGGTTTATAAGAGCTTAGTCTCACAGACAACAACCCTGGTTAATAACAGCTTAGTCTCATAGACAACAACCCTGGTTTATGAGAGCTTAGTCTCACAGACAACAACCCTGGTTAATAACAGCTTAGTCTCATAGACAACAACCCTGGTTTATAAGAGCTTAGTCTCATAGACAACAACCCTGGTTAATAACAGCTTAGTCTCATAGACAACAACCCTGTTTTATGAGAGCTTAGTCTCATAGACAACAACTCTGGTTTATGAGAGCTTAGTCTCACAGACAACAACCCTGTTTTTTAACAGCTTAGTCTCATAGACAACAACCCTGGTTTATAATAGCTTAGTCTCACAGACAACAACCCTGGTTTATAAGAGCTTTGTCTCACAGACAACAACCCTGGTTTATAACAGCTTAGTCTGACAGACAACAACCCTGGTTTATAAGAGCTTAGTCTCACAGACAACAACCCTGGTTTATAACAGCTTAGTCTCATAGACAACAACCCTGGTTTTTAACAGCTTAGTCTCACAGACAACAACCCTGGTTTATAAGAGCTTAGTCTCACAGACAACAACCCTGGTTAATAACAGCTTAGTCTCATAGACAACAACCCTGGTTAATAACAGCTTAGTCTCATAGACAACAACCCTGGTTTATAAGAGCTTAGTCTCATAGACAACAACCCTGGTTTATAAGAGCTTAGTCTCACAGATCCGGTTTTTTGATTTGTCTTATTATTCAGATTCACCTGATTGTTTAGATTTGATTTGAAAACTATAATAAATGATTAGGACAGTTTTTTGGGGGGTGGGGGGGGGGGGGGGGGGTCTGCATGTTGTTAACCTGTCTCTGTCTGTCTGTCTCTGTATCTCTCTGTCTATCTGTCTCTATCTCTATATATCTCTCCCTCTCTATATACAGTGCCTTGCGAAAGTATTCGGCCCCCTTGAACTTTGCGACCTTTGCCACATTTCAGGCTTCAAACATAAAGATATAAAACTGTATTTTTTTGTGAAGAATCAACAACAAGTGGGACACAATCATGAAGTGGAACGACATTTATTGGATATTTCAAACTTTTTTAACAAATCAAAAACTGAAAAATTGGGCGTGCAAAAGTATTCAGCCCCTTAAGTTAAAACTTTGTAGCGCCACCTTTTGCTGCGATTACAGCTGTAAGTCGCTTGGGGTATGTCTCTATCAGTTTTGCACATCGAGAGACTGACATTTTTTCCCATTCCTCCTTGCAAAACAGCTCGAGCTCAGTGAGGTTGGATGGAGAGCATTTGTAAACAGCAGTTTTCAGTTCTTTCCACAGATTCTCGATTGGATTCAGGTCTGGACTTTGACTTGGCCATTCTAACACCTGGATATGTTTATTTTTGAACCATTCCATTGTAGATTTTGCTTTATGTTTTGGATCATTGTCTTGTTGGAAGACAAATCTCTGTCCCAGTCTCAGGTCTTTTGCAGACTCCATCAGGTTTTCTTCCAGAATGGCCCTGTATTTGGCTACATCCATCTTCCCATCAATTTGAGCCATCTTCCCTGTCCCTGCTGAAGAAAAGCAGGCCCAAACCATGATGCTGCCACCACCATGTTTGACAGTGGGGATGGTGTGGTCAGGGTGATCATTTCATCATCATTTAAGTCATTTGGCAGACGCTCTTATCCAGAGCGACTTACAAATTGGTGAATTCACCTTATGACATCCAGTGGAACAGCCACTTTACAATAGTGCATCTAAATCATTTAAGGGGGGTGAGAAGGATTACTTTATCCTATCCTAGGTATTCCTTAAAGAGGTGGGGTTTCAGGTGTCTCCGGAAGGTGGTGATTGACTCCGCTGTCCTGGCGTCGTGAGGGAGTTTGTTCCACCATTGGGGGGCCAGAGCAGCGAACAGTTTTGACTGGGCTGAGCGGGAACTGTACTTCCTCAGTGGTAGGGAGGCGAGCAGGCCAGAGGTGGATGAACGCAGTGCCCTTGTTTGGGTGATGAGCTGTGTTGCTTTTACGCCAAACATAACGTTTTGCATTGTTGCCAAAAAGTTCAATTTTGGTTTCATCTGACCAGAGTACCTTCTTCCACATGTTTGGTGTGTCTCCCAGGTGGCTTGTGGCAAACTTTAAACAACACTTTTTATGGATATCTTTAAGAAATGGCTTTCTTCTTGCCACTCTTCCATAAAGGCCAGATTTGTGCAATATACGACTGATTGTTGTCCTATGGACAGAGTCTCCCACCTCAGCTGTAGATCTCTGCAGTTCATCCAGAGTGATCATGGGCCTCTTGGCTGCATCTCTGATCAGTCTTCTCCTTGTATGAGCTGAAAGTTTAGAGGGACGGCCAGGTCTTGGTAGATTTGCAGTGGTCTGATACTCCTTCCATTTCAATATTATCGCTTGCACAGTGCTCCTTGGGATGTTTAAAGCTTGGGAAATCTTTTTGTATCCAAATCCGGCTTTAAACTTCTTCACAACAGTATCTCGGACCTGCCTGGTGTGTTCCTTGTTCTTCATGATGCTCTCTGCGCTTTTAACGGACCTCTGAGTCTATCACAGTGCAGGTGCATTTATACGGAGACTTGATTACACACAGGTGGATTGTATTTATCATCATTAGTAATTTAGGTCAACATTGGATCATTCAGAGATCCTCACTGAACTTCTGGAGAGAGTTTGCTGCACTGAAAGTAAAGGGGCTGAATAATTTTGCACTCCCAATTTTTCAGTTTTGATTTGTTAAAAAAGTTTGAAATATCCAATAAATGTCGTTCCACTTCATGATTGTGTCCCACTTGTTGTTGATTCTTCACAAAAAAATACAGTTTTATATCTTTATGTTTGAAGCCTGAAATGTGGCAAAAGGTCGCAAAGTTCAAGGGGGCCGAATACTTTAGAAGGCACTGTATATATATATGTATCTTTCTACAGTATGTTGTCTTCATGACCTGTGAATTCATAGCCATCGTAATCATCGCTGTGCCAATGGTTCGCGCCCAACCGAAGGTATCCACTTCCTCCCCTGAACATGTCATTGACTTTTTAACAATTCAAAAACTGTTGTTATGTTAATGAACAGTGTGTGATTGTTATAATAACGTGTTATTTACTCATTTAAGATGGAGGAGATTCTGGACAGAAGGTTTCAATCTGTGACTCCTCTTCACGATACTGAACCATCGGTCCAGAAGGAGCTGAACAAACTCCAGGCATCAGTAATCAATCAATCAATCAATCAATCAATCTGTGACTCCTCTTCACGATACTGAACCGTAGGTCCAGAGGGAGCTGAACAAACTCCAGGCATCAGTAATCAATCAATCAATCAATCAATCAATCTGTGACTCCTCTTCACGATACTGAACCGTAGGTCCAGAGGGAGCTGAACAAACTCCAGGCATCAGTAATCAATCAATCAATCAATCAATCAATCAATCTGTGACTCCTCTTCACGATACTGAACCGTAGGTCCAGAGGGAGCTGAACAAACTCCAGGCATCAGTAATCAATCAATCAATCAATCTGGCTTCAGATCTGTATTATCTTCAGCCAACTTATCGAAATATTGTTAACATTGCCAGATCTGGATCAACTTTAACACCATCATTAATACCATAAATCAATTTATTGACAATGGTAGACAGAATAGTTGGCAAAAACATAAAGAGGTGGACCAGACTACTTGTTTGCTGTTGTACAATATTGTTGTTTGTTGTTGTACAATATTGTCGTTTGTTGTTGCACAATCAAACAAATATTGATATTTGAAGATTAGTGATCTTTTTAGGTTTGTTTGTTTATGTGGTTTGTCCATTAGGATCAATGCTGTGGACTGCGTGGCCACTCAGACTGGGGTTGTCACATTCCACTCTCCTGCTACTGTCCTCCACTCCCTCCAGACAACTCTTTGGACAGTCTATGTGAGACTGTAAATCTAGGCCTACAGAACACTATGGTGAGCTTACCTACAGTACCTTCCTGTTAGGAGATGGACAAGAGGTAAGGCTGTATTAACAGTGAAGACATGTTAGATGCACAGAGATGACTAATAGCAGCAGCCAACGGATTGAGATAAACAAAATATGAAATGGAGAAACAAGACAGCCTTGGGACCAGCCTTTCGTCATTTAAATGATAAACAGCTGAGGAATGGGTCTGGAGAAATGTAACCCCTCTCCACCTCATAGACAAAGCTATGGATGCAAGGACTGACCATCCATGATATCAACATTATAGGCTGTACAGTGTTTGTCTACAAACATTGGAGTAAAACAAGCTTGTGTTTGGGCTTCTGATGTGGTACGACAGTTGAACTAAGCTCATGAGACATTTCTACGTTATATTCCTGAATAATTTATTTTAATTTGACCTTTGTTTAGCTAGGCAAGTCAGTTAAAAAACAAAATTCTTATTTACAATGATGGCCACAGAACAGTGACTTGTTCAAGGGCAAAATTACAGATTTATACCTTGTCAGCTCAGGGATTCGATCTAGCAACCTTTCAGTTTCTGGCCCAACGCTCTAACCACTAGGCTACCTGCCTCTAACCACTAGGCTACAAGCCTCTAACCACTAGGTGACCTGCCTCTAACCACAAGGCTACCTGCCTCTAACCACTAGGCTACCTGCCTCTAACCACTAGGCTACCCTTCCTCCAACCACTAGGCTACCCTTCCTCTAACCACTAGACTACCTGCCTCTAACCACTAGGCAACCTAGGCTACCTGCCTCTAACCACTAGGCTACCTGGCTCTAACCACTAGGCTACCTGCCTCTAACCACTAGGCTACCTGCCTCTCACCACTAGGCTACCTGCCTCTAGCCACTAGGCTACCTTCCTCTAACCACTAGGCTACCTGCCTCTAACCACTAGGCTACCTGCCTCTAACCACTAGGCTACCTGCCTCTCACCACTAGGCTACCTGCCTCTAGCCACTAGGCTACCTTCCTCTAACCACTAGGCTACCTGCCTCTAACCACTAGGCTACCTGCCTCTAACCACTAGGCTACCTGCTGCCCTGATGTCAGTGGGTATATATAATACATGTACAAGTCCAAAACTGGATGTAGCAACTAAGGATAGAAGCTTTAAACAGACTTGAAATGTTACAGAGGCTTGTGGTGACCTGTAAAGGTGTTTGATCCTGTTTCTCTGTCTCTGTGTTTTTCTGAAGCTAGACTGTCAGCACAATAACACCCACGGACGAACTACAACTTCAGTGTCCCAGGAGCGCTGGGTGTACAGCAAGGTAAAGCAGTCTTATTTAAACGTTGTTCATTTTTTTATTTTTAACGCCACAATTTTCAGTGAAAGCTCGCTAGCATTGGGCTAAACTGACTACAAAGTTACAAAATAAATCACTAAAACATTAAGAGATCTGTTACCACAGAGATACTATTCAATTATTTAATATGTAATTGTAATATATAAAGAGTTCTAATATCTAATTATATCTCTATCTGTTCCAGCCTTGTGGTCCCATCCTGAAGAGACACATGAACTTCCTGATTCAGATCATGATCGGATTCATCTCTACATTTGCCACCATTATGGTATGACCACTGACTTGTATTGTTTTCATGTTTAATTAATGTTGATTCATGTTTTAGTGTGAAGCAACTGTTATTGTTTTAATGTTGATTCATGTTTTAATTGTGAAGCTACTGTTATTGTTTTAATGTTTAATGTTGATTCATGTTTTATTGTGAAGCTACTGTTATTGTTTTAATGTTTAATGTTGATTCATGTTTTATTGTGAAGCTACTGTTATTGTTTTAATGTTTAATGTTGATTCATGTTTTATTGTGAAGCTACTGTTATTGTTTAAAAGTTTAATGTTGATTCATGTTTTATTGTGAAGCTACTGTTATTATTTAAAAGTTTAATGTTGATTCATGTTTTATTGTGAAGCTACTGTTATTGTTTTAATGTTTAATGTTGATTCATGTTTTATTGTGAAGCTACTGTTATTGTTTTAATGTTTAATGTTTATTCATGTTTTATTGTGAAGCTACTATTACATCCCCAGGTGTTATGTCTTTAGATGCAAGACAAGTGTAGCATTTAGCACAACTATGGTTCAATACCACAATGTGGACTCGTTGTTGTAGATATGAGTGGATAAAAAAACACAATATTCTGTGCACATTTCTATATATTATATCATGTTTTGTTATAGCTTTTTTTTTACTGTTAAAACAAAGGTCAAATCAAAATAATGTGAAAGTGAATAACATTTCCAACGTGTTTTACATTGTCAATAACCTGGAACATTGAAACTTGATCTGTTCCGCTGTATTCCAGATTGCTGCCATAGTGATGTCTCTGGTAGTGCTGGCCCTTCAGATTCGGTCCACAGAGCCACCGCTCAACGACAGCCTCAACAGAGTCAAGTACCAACTCAGTCCTCTAGCTGTCACCTGACCTCAGTGTCAACACCACAGAGAACCCTGCTCTGCACGAGGACGAGAACTTGATTAATATATACCAAACTGTTATCCTCCTGCTGGTATTTTGTTTGGAACACTAGCTACAGTGAAAATCAACACACGGCTAAATTCCAGTGCCTGAACTCAAATGAAAAACAAACACACAGTGTGGCTCTCATCCCACCTCTTCCCTGCTGTACAGTTTGGTTAAAGTCTGGGTTTCGTTTGATTTCCTGTACATGATAAATGCCAATTGTTCCCCTTGTCGTTAAAGTGCATTAAAAAAATATATGAAACTGCATGAGTGTAAAAGTGTGGTATGACAATGGTGAATGAACGAGCCATTATGAATATCTGTCCAACATGGTGAATGGTTTGTCATCCTCACAAAAACAAGCATCATGTCAGTAAACAACCAGCTGAGTTAATAAAATGATTTGATTTAAATCATTACTGATCGTTGTAATTGTGTCCGAATAATTTCCAGAGAAGTGCTATGTTGCTATGGCCAATGTAGTAAGTGGAAACTGGCAGTTATGATTGAACAATGTGATTGGATGAACATAACCTCAAAGAGAGTCCCTATAAGAAGATACACAGGGGAATGGAAACACTTTGGGAAGGAAATCTAAGCAAAGAGATATATTCAATCCACTAGTACATTTTTTTTGCATTTAACATAAAAACGTATTTATATTTAGTATGTTGATCTTCGACAAGGTTTATTTGCGCCATTTTACATTGCCATAGAAACGACTGACGCCAATGCGTCACTGGCAGGAACCAGAAGATTGTCTGATTGAGTTTTTGCGCGGAGAGTGAATCGAAGAGAGGTAACATTAACCGGTCATGACTGTTGTTGACTAGGCTAGCGTTAGACACTGGACAACTTTGTTGCAACTCTAGATGAAGGTAATAGGTAAGTTAATTGCGTCTGAAGTGTTTTGTGTAACACCCCTCAGCAAATAACGTTAGCATAGCAACTCAACTGTAACTAAAATTGCAACACAGTTTATACGTGTACCCATATTAGGTAACGTGAGTTACTGTAACGTTGCGTAGCTTCCACCTCAAATAGTCAAGTACTGAAATACATTTTGTTGCAGATTTGGTTTTGTAATGGTTTTGTTAGATCCACCTCATTTAGCTAGACTGAAATTGACATAACTAATGTTTGCTGAAAAACAAATGTCCTTGTATTGTGGAGTGTGTGTGTGTGTGTGTGTGTGTGTGTTGACAAGGCATACAAGACAGGTAGCTTGTTAAATGCCAACTGATATATTTGGGCTCAATTGTCTTAACAAAACATTTGTTTGTTTTCGGGATGACATCTTCATCCCTGAAAATGTTTTCATCCTGGAGGAGGCTGTGCAGGAGGCAGAGGAGGTACATGCAAATCCATGTTATTTCTAAGGCTATTGTTTATTTCAACTATATGCAGTGATTCTTGAATAGAACTATAGCCTAATAGATGCCTTAATTGTTTTCTACCAACAGGAAAGAATGGTTTGTACAGCAGGCCAAACAGCAGGCCAAACAGCAGGCCAAACGGACCCCTAGGAGCCAGTGTTGCTGTGCTGCGGTGGAGAAGAGGTTCATCGGGACCATCACTGAAGAGCTACTGTTATATTGGCTGTGTTTCCTTGTCCTACTGTTATAATGGATGTGTTACCTTGTCCCAGTCCTACTGTTATATTGGCTGTGTTTCCTTGTCCTACTGTTATAATGGATGTGTTACCTTGTCCTACTGTTATAATGGATGTGTTACCTTGTCCCAGTCCTACTGTTATAATGGATGTGTTTCCTTGTCCCGGTCCTACTGTTATAATGGATGTGTTTCCTTGTCCCAGTCCTACTGTTATAATGGATGTGTTTCCTTGTCCTACTGTTATAATGGATGTGTTACCTTGTCCTACTGTTATAATGGATGTGTTACCTTGTCCTACTGTTATAATGGATGTGTTACCTTGTCCTACTGTTATAATGGATGTGTTACCTTGTCCTACTGTTATAATGGATGTGTTACCTTGTCCCAGTCCTACTGTTATAATGGATGTGTTTCCTTGTCCCGGTCCTACTGTTATAATGGATGTGTTTCCTTGTCCCAGTCCTACTGTTATAATGGATGTGTTTCCTTGTCCTACTGTTATAATGGATGTGTTACCTTGTCCTACTGTTATAATGGATGTGTTACCTGTTTTAATGGATTGTCCCAGTCCTACTGTTATAATGGATGTGTTTCCTTGTCCCTGTTATAATGGATGTGTTACCTTGTCCTACTGTTATAATGGATGTGTTACCTTGTCCCAGTCCTACTGTTATAATGGATGTGTTACCTTGTCCTACTGTTATAATGGATGTGTTACCTTGTCCCAGTCCTACTGTTATAATGGATGTGTTTCCTTGTCCCGGTCCTACTGTTATAATGGATGTGTTACCTTGTCCCAGTCCTACTGTTATAATGGATGTGTTACCTTGTCCTACTGTTATAATGGATGTGTTTCCTTGTCCCGGTCCTACTGTTATAATGGATGTGTTACCTTGTCCCAGTCCTACTGTTATAATGGATGTGTTACCTTGTCCCAGTCCTACTGTTATAATGGATGTGTCCCAGTCCTGTTATAATGGATTGTCCTGGTCCTACTGTTATAATGGATGTGTTACCTTGTCCCAGTCCTACTGTTATAATGGATGTGTTACCTTGTCCTATTGTTATAATGGATGTGTTACCTTGTCCTACTGTTATAATGGATGTGTTACCTTATCCTACTGTTTTAATGGATGTGTTACCTTGTCCTACTGTTATAATGGATGTGTTACCTTGTCCTATTGTTATAATGGATGTGTTACCTTGTCCTACTGTTATAATGGATGTGTTACCTTGTCCTACTGTTATAATGGATGTGTTACCTTGTCCTACTGTTATAATGGATGTGTTACCTTGTCCTACTGTTATAATGGATGTGTTACCTTGTCCTACTGTTATAATGGATGTGTTACCTTGTCCCAGTCCTACTGTTATAATGGATGTGTTACCTTGTCCTACTGTTATAATGGATGTGTTACCTTGTCCTACTGTTATAATGGATGTGTTTCCTTGTCCCGGTCCTACTGTTATAATGGATGTGTTACCTTGTCCCAGTCCTACTGTTATAATGGATGTGTTACCTTGTCCCAGTCCTACTGTTATAATGGATGTGTTTCCTTGTCCCGGTCCTACTGTTATAATGGATGTGTTACCTTGTCCCAGTCCTACTGTTATAATGGATGTGTTACCTTGTCCCGGTCCTACTGTTATAATGGATGTGTTACCTTGTCCCAGTCCTACTGTTATAATGGATGTGTTACCTTGTCCTACTGTTATAATGGATGTGTTACCTTGTCCCAGTCCTACTGTTATAATGGATGTGTTACCTTCCAGTCCTACTGTTATAATGGATGTGTTACCTTGTCCCAGTCCTACTGTTATAATGGATGTGTTACCTTGTCCTACTGTTATATGGAATGTCCTACTGTTATAATGATGTTTACCTTGTCCCAGTCCTACTGTTATAATGGATGTGTTACCTTGTCCTACTGTTATAATGGATGTGTTACCTTGTGTCCTACTGTTATAATGGATGTGTTACCTTGTCCCAGTCCTACTGTTATAATGGATGTGTTACCTTGTCCCAGTCC
>NW_027003757.1:20624-40337 GCF_036934945.1 Oncorhynchus masou masou
GGGACAAGGAAACACATCCATTATAACAGTAGGACTGGGACAAGGTAACACATCCATTATAACAGTAGGACTGGGACAAGGTAACACATCCATTATAACAGTAGGACCGGGACAAGGAAACACATCCATTATAACAGTAGGACAAGGTAACACATCCATTATAACAGTAGGACTGGGACAAGGTAACACATCCATTATAACAGTAGGACCGGGACAAGGAAACACATCCATTATAACAGTAGGACTGGGACAAGGTAACACATCCATTATAACAGTAGGACAAGGTAACACATCCATTATAACAGTAGGACAAGGAAACACAGCCAATATAACAGTAGGACAAGGAAACACATCCATTATAACAGTAGGACTGGGACAAGGTAACACATCCATTATAACAGTAGGACAAGGTAACACATCCATTATAACAGTAGGACTGGGACAAGGTAACACATCCATTATAACAGTAGGACTGGGACAAGGTAACACATCCATTATAACCACATCCATTATAACAGTAGGACAAGGTAACACATCCATTATAACAGTAGGACAAGGTAACACATCCATTATAACAATAGGACAAGGTAACACATCCATTATAACAGTAGGACTGGGACAAGGTAACACATCCATTAAAACAGTAGGACCGGGACAAGGTAACACATCCATTATAACAGTAGGACTGGGACAAGGTAACACATCCATTATAACAGTAGGACTGGGACAAGGTAACACATCCATTATAACAGTAGGACACATCCATTATAACAATAGGACAAGGTAACACATCCATTATAACAGTAGGACTGGGACAAGGTAACACATCCATTAAAACAGTAGGACCGGGACAAGGTAACACATCCATTATAACAGTAGGAATGGGACAAGGTAACACATCCATTATAACAGTAGGACTGGGACAAGGTAACACATCCATTATAACAGTTATAACAGTAGGACTGGGACAAGGTAACACATCCATTATAACAGTAGGACCGTAGGACAAAGGTAACACATCCATTATAACAGTAGGACTGGGACAAGGTAACACATCCATTATAACAGTAGGACTGGGACAAGGTAACACATCCATTATAACAGTAGGACAAGGTAACACATCCATTATAACAGTAGGACTGGGACAAGGTAACACATCCATTAAAACAGTAGGACCGGGACAAAGGAAACACATCCATTATAACAGTAGGACTGGGACAAGGTAACACATCCATTATAACAGTAGGACAAGGTAACACATCCATTATAACAGGGACAAAGGAAACACATCCATTATAACAGTAGGACTGGGACAAGGTAACACATCCATTATAACAGTAGGACCGGGACAAGGAAACACATCCATTATAACAGTAGGACAAGGTAACACATCCATTATAACAGTAGGACTGGGACAAGGTAACACATCCATTATAACAGTAGGACCGGGACAAGGAAACACATCCATTATAACAGTAGGACTGGGACAAGGTAACACATCCATTATAACAGTAGGACAAGGTAACACATCCATTATAACAGTAGGACAAGGAAACACAGCCAATATAACAGTAGGACTGGGACAAGGTAACACATCCATTATAACAGTAGGACAAGGAAACACAGCCAATATAACAGTAGCTCTTCAGTGATGGTCCCGATGAACCTCTTCTCCACCGCAGCACAGCAACACTGGCTCCTAGGGTCCGTTTGGCCTGCTGTTTGGCCTGCTGTTTGGCCTGCTGTACAAACCATTCTTTCCTGTTGGTAGAAAACAATTAAGGCATCTATTAGGCTATAGTTCTATTCAAGAATCACTGCATATAGTTGAAATAAACAATAGCCTTAGAAATAACATGGATTTGCATGTACCTCCTCTGCCTCCTGCACAGCCTCCTCCAGGATGAAAACCTTTTCAGGGATGAAGATGTCATCCCGAAAACAAACAAATGTTTTGTTAAGACAATTGAGCCCAAATATATCAGTTGGCATTTAACAAGCTACCTGTCTTGTATGCCTTGTCAACACACACACACACACACACACACACACACTCCACAATACAAGGACATTTGTTTTTCAGCAAACATTAGTTATGTCAATTTCAGTCTAGCTAAATGAGGTGGATCTAACAAAACCATTACAAAACCAAATCTGCAACAAAATGTATTTCAGTACTTGACTATTTGAGGTGGAAGCTACGCAACGTTACAGTAACTCACGTTACCTAATATGGGTACACGTATAAACTGTGTTGCAATTTTAGTTACAGTTGAGTTGCTATGCTAACGTTATTTGCTGAGGGGTGTTACACAAAACATTTCAGACGCAATTAACTTACCTATTACCTTCATCTAGAGTTGCAACAAAGTTGTCCAGTGTCTAACGCTAGCCTAGTCAACAACAGTCATGACCGGTTAATGTTACCTCTCTTCGATTCACTCTCCGCGCAAAAACTCAATCAGACAATCTTCTGGTTCCTGCCAGTGACGCATTGGCGTCAGTCGTTTCTATGGCAATGTAAAATGGCGCAAATAAACCTTGTCGAAGATCAACATACTAAATATAAATACGTTTTTATGTTAAATGCAAAAAAAATGTACTAGTGGATTGAATATATCTCTTTGCTTCGATTTCCTTCCCAAAGTGTTTCCATTCCCCTGTGTATCTTCTTATATGGACTCTCTTTGAGGTTCATCCAATCATATTGTTCAATCATAACTGCCAGTTTCCACTTACTACATTGGCCATAGCAACATAGCACTTCTCTGGAAATTATTCGGACACAATTACAACGATCAGTAATGATTTAAATCAAATGATTTTATTAACTCAGCTGGTTGATAACTGACATGATGCTTGTTTTTGTGAGGATGACAAACCTCTCACCATGTTGGACAGATATTCATAATGGCTCGTTCATTCACCATTGTCATACCACACTTTTACACTCATGCAGTTTCATATATTTTTTTAATGCACTTTAACGACAAGGGGAACAATTGGCATTTATCATGTACAGGAAATCAAACGAAACCCAGACTTTAACCAAACTGTACAGCAGGGAAGAGGTGGGATGAGAGCCACACTGTGTGTTTGTTTTTCATTTGAGTTCAGGCACTGGAATTTAGCCGTGTGTTGATTTTCACTGTAGCTAGTGTTCCAAACAAAATACCAGCAGGGGGATAACAGTTTGGTATATATTAATCAAGTTCTCGTCCTCGTGCAGAGCAGGGTTCTCTGTGGTGTTGACGCTGAGGTCAGGTGACAGCTAGAGGACTGAGTTGGTACTTGACTCTGTTGAGGCTGTCGTTGAGCGGTGGCTCCGTGGACCGAATCTGAAGGGCCAGCACTACCAGAGACATCACTATGGCAGCAATCTGGAATACAGTGGAACAGATCAAGTTTCAATGTTCCAGGTTATTGACAATGTATAACACGTTGGAAATGTTATTCACTTTCACATTATTTTGATTTGACCTTTGTTTTAACAGTAAAAAAAAAAGCTATAACAAAACATGATATAATATATAGAAATGTGCACAGAATATTGTGTTTTTTTTATCCACTCATATCTACAACGAGTCCACATTGTGGTATTGAACCATAGTTGTGCTAAATGCTACACTTGTCTTGCATCTAAAGACATAACACCTGGGGAGGTGATAGTAGCTTCACAATAAAACATGAATAAACATTAAACATTAAAACAATAACAGTAGCTTCACAATAAAACATGAATCAACATTAAACATTAAAACAATAACAGTAGCTTCACAATTAAAACATGAATCAACATTAAACATTAAAACAATAACAGTAGCTTCACAATTAAAACATGAATCAACATTAAAACAATAACAGTTGCTTCACACTAAAACATGAATCAACATTAATTAAACATGAAAACAATACAAGTCAGTGGTCATACCATAATGGTGGCAAATGTAGAGATGAATCCGATCATGATCTGAATCAGGAAGTTCATGTGTCTCTTCAGGATGGGACCACAAGGCTGGAACAGATAGAGATGGCATTGTAACAGCCATATAATTAGATATTAGAACTCTTTAGATATTACAATTACATATTAAATAATTGAATAGTATCTCTGTGGTAACAGATCTCTTAATGTTTTAGTGATTTATTTTGTAACTTTGTAGTCAGTTTAGCCCAATGCTAGCGAGCTTTCACTGAAAATTGTGGCGTTAAAAATAAAAAAAATGAACAACGTTTAAATAAGACTGCTTTACCTTGCTGTACACCCAGCGCTCCTGGGACACTGAAGTTGTAGTTCGTCCGTGGGTGTTATTGTGCTGACAGTCTAGCTTCAGAAAAACACAGAGACAGAGAAACAGGATCAAACACCTTTACAGGTCACCACAAGCCTCTGTAACATTTCTGTTTAAAGCTTCTATCCTTAGTTGCTACATCCAGTTTTGGACTTGTACATGTATTATATATACCCACTGACATCAGGGCAGCAGGTAGCCTAGTGGTTAGAGGCAGGTAGCCTAGTGGTTAGAGGCAGGTAGCCTAGTGGTTAGAGGCAGGTAGCCTAGTGGTTGGAGGCAGGTAGCCTAGTGGTTAGAGGCAGCTAGCCTAGTGGTTAGAGGCAGGTAGCCTAGTGGTTAGAGCCAGGTAGCCTAGTGGTTAGAGGCAGGTAGCCTAGTGGTTAGAGGCAGGTAGCCTAGTGGTTAGAGGAAGGGTAGCCTAGTGGTTGGAGGAAGGGTAGCCTAGTGGTTAGAGGCAGGTATCCTAGTGGTTAGAGGCAGGTAGCCTAGTGGTTAGAGGCAGGTAGCCTAGTGGTTAGAGGCAGGTAGCCTAGTGGTTAGAGGCAGGTAGCCTCGTGGTAAGAGGAAGGTAGGCTAGTGGTTAGAGGCAGCTAGCCTAGTGGTTAGAGGCAGGGTAGCTTAGTGGTTAGAGGCAGGTAGCCTAGTGGTTAGAGGCAAGGAGCCTAGTGGTTAGAGGCAGGGTAGCCTAGTGGTTAGAGGAAGGTAGCCTAGTGGTTAGAGGCAGGTAGCCTAGTGGTTAGAGGCAGGTAGCCTAGTGGTTAGAGGCAGGTAGCCTAGTGGGTAGAGGCAGGTAGCCTAGTGGGTAGAGGCAAGTAGCCTAGGTAGCCTAGTGGTTAGAGGCAGGTAGCCTAGTGGTTAAAGGCAGGTAGCCTCGTGGTTAGAGGCAGGTAGCCTAGTGGTTAGAGGCAGCTAGCCTAGTGGTTAGAGGCAGCTAGCCTAGTGGTTAGAGGCAGGGTAGCCTAGTGGTTAGAGGCAGGGTAGCCTAGTGGTTAGAGGCAGGTAGCCTAGTGGTTAGAGGCAGGTAGCCTAGTGGTTAGAGGCAGGTAGCCTCGTGGTAAGAGGAAGGTAGGCTAGTGGTTAGAGGCAGCTAGCCTAGTGGTTAGAGGCAGGGTAGCCTAGTGGTTAGAGGCAGGTAGGCTAGTGGTTAGAGGCAAGGAGCCTAGTGGTTAGAGGCAGGGTAGCCTAGTGGTTAGAGGAAGGTAGCCTAGTGGTTAGAGGCAGGTAGCCTAGTGGTTAGAGGCAGGTAGCCTAGTGGTTATAGGCAGGTAGCCTAGTGGGTAGAGGAAGGTAGCCTAGTGGGTAGAGGCAGGTAGCCTAGTGGTTAGAGGCAGGTAGCCTCGTGGTAAGAGGAAGTTAGGCTAGTGGTTAGAGGCAACTAGCCTAGTGGTTAGAGGCAGGGTAGCCTAGTGGTTAGAGGCAGGTAGCCTAGTGGTTAGAGGCAGGTAGCCTAGTGGTTAGAGGCAGGTAGCCTAGTGGTTAGAGGCAGGTTGCCTAGTGGTTAGAGGCAGGTAGCCTCGTGGTTAGAGGCAGGTAGCCTAGTGGTTAGAGGCAGGTAGCCTCGTGGTAAGAGGAAGGTAGGCTAGTGGTTAGAGGCAGCTAGCCTAGTGGTTAGAGGCAGGGTAGCCTAGTGGTTAGAGGCAGGTAGGCTAGTGGTTAGAGGCAAGGAGCCTAGTGGTTAGAGGCAGGGTAGCCTAGTGGTTGGAGGAAGGGTAGCCTAGTGGTTAGAGGCAGGTATCCTAGTGGTTAGAGGCAGGTAGCCTAGTGGTTAGAGGCAGGGTAGCCTAGTGGTTAGAGGAAGGTAGCCTAGTGGTTAGAGGAAGGTAGCCTTGTGGTTAGAGGCAGGTCACCTAGTGGTTAGAGGCTTGTAGCCTAGTGGTTAGAGGCAGGTAGCCTAGTGGTTAGAGCGTTGGGCCAGAAACTGAAAGGTTGCTAGATCGAATCCCTGAGCTGACAAGGTATAAATCTGTAATTTTGCCCTTGAACAAGTCACTGTTCTGTGGCCATCATTGTAAATAAGAATTTTGTTTTTTAACTGACTTGCCTAGCTAAACAAAGGTCAAATTAAAATAAATTATTCAGGAATATAACTTAGAAATGTCTCATGAGCTTAGTTCAACTGTCGTACCACATCAGAAGCCCAAACACAAGCTTGTTTTACTCCAATGTTTGTAGACAAACACTGTACAGCCTATAATGTTGATATCATGGATGGTCAGTCCTTGCATCCATAGCTTTGTCTATGAGTTGGAGAGGGGTTACATTTCTCCAGACCCATCCCTCAGCTGTTTATCATTTAAATGACGAAAGGCTGGTCCCAAGGCTGTCTTGTTTCTCCATTTCATATTTTGTTTATCTCAATCCGTTGGCTGCTGCTATTAGTCATCTCTGTGCATCTAACATGTCTTCACTGTTAATACAGCCTTACCTCTTGTCCATCTCCTAACAGGAAGGTACTGTAGGTAAGCTCACCATAGTGTTCTGTAGGCCTAGATTTACAGTCTCACATAGACTGTCCAAAGAGTTGTCTGGAGGGAGTGGAGGACAGTAGCAGGAGAGTGGAATGTGACAACCCCAGTCTGAGTGGCCACGCAGTCCACAGCATTGATCCTAATGGACAAACCACATAAACAAACAAACCTAAAAAGATCACTAATCTTCAAATATCAATATTTGTTTGATTGTGCAACAACAAACGACAATATTGTACAACAACAAACAACAATATTGTACAACAGCAAACAAGTAGTCTGGTCCACCTCTTTATGTTTTTGCCAACTATTCTGTCTACCATTGTCAATAAATTGATTTATGGTATTAATGATGGTGTTAAAGTTGATCCAGATCTGGCAATGTTAACAATATTTCGATAAGTTGGCTGAAGATAATACAGATCTGAAGCCAGATTGGTTGATTGATTGATTACTGATGCCTGGAGTTTGTTCAGCTCCCTCTGGACCTACGGTTCAGTATCGTGAAGAGGAGTCACAGATTGATTGATTGATTGATTGATTGATTACTGATGCCTGGAGTTTGTTCAGCTCCCTCTGGACCTACGGTTCAGTATCGTGAAGAGGAGTCACAGATTGATTGATTGATTGATTGATTGATTGATTACTGATGCCTGGAGTTTGTTCAGCTCCCTCTGGACCGATGGTTCAGTATCGTGAAGAGGAGTCACAGATTGATTGATTGATTGATTGATTACTGATGCCTGGAGTTTGTTCAGCTCCCTCTGGACCGATGGTTCAGTATCGTGAAGAGGAGTCACAGATTGATTGATTGATTGATTGATTACTGATGCCTGGAGTTTGTTCAGCTCCCTCTGGACCTACGGTTCAGTATCGTGAAGAGGAGTCACAGATTGATTGATTGATTGATTGATTGATTGATTGATTACTGATGCCTGGAGTTTGTTCAGCTCCTTCTGGACCGATGGTTCAGTATCGTGAAGAGGAGTCACAGATTGAAACCTTCTGTCCAGAATCTCCTCCATCTTAAATGAGTAAATAACACGTTATTATAACAATCACACACTGTTCATTAACATAACAACAGTTTTTGAATTGTTAAAAAGTCAATGACATGTTCAGGGGAGGAAGTGGATACCTTCGGTTGGGCGCGAACCATTGGCACAGCGATGATTACGATGGCTATGAATTCACAGGTCATGAAGACAACATACTGTAGAAAGATACATATATATATACAGTGCCTTGCGAAAGTATTCGGCCCCCTTGAACTTTGCGACCTTTTGCCACATTTCAGGCTTCAAACATAAAGATATAAAACTGTATTTTTTTGTGAAGAATCAACAACAAGTGGGACACAATCATAAAGGGGCTGAATAATTTTGCACGCCCAATTTTTCAGTTTTTGATTTGTTAAAAAAGTTTGAACTATCCAATAAATGTCGTTCCACTTCATGATTGTGTCCCACTTGTTGTTGATTCTTCACAAAAAAATACAGTTTTATATCTTTATGTTTGAAGCCTGAAATGTGGCAAAAGGTCGCAAAGTTCAAGGGGGCCGAATACTTTCGCAAGGCACTGTATATATATAGAGAGAGAGATATAGAGATAGAGACAGATAGACAGAGAGATACAGAGACAGACAGACAGAGACAGGTGAACAACATGCAGACCCCCCCCCCCCAAAAAAAAACTGTCCTAATCATTTATTATAGTTTTCAAATCTAAACAATCAGGTGAATCTGAATAATAAGACAAATCAAAAAACCGGATCTGTGAGACTAAGCTGTTATAAACCAGGGTTGTTGTCTGTGAGACTAAGCTGTTAAAAACCAGGGTTGTTGTCTGAGACTAAGCTCTTATAAACCAGGGTTGTTGTCTGTGAGACTAAGCTGTTAAAAACCAGGGTTGTTGTCTATGAGACTAAGCTCTTATAAACCAGGGTTGTTGTCTGTGAGACTAAGCTGTTAAAAACCAGGGTTGTTGTCTGTGAGACTTAGCTCTTATAAACCAGGGTTGTTGTCTGTGAGACTAAGCTCTTATAAACCAGGGTTGTTGTCTATGAGACTAAGCTGTTAAAAACCAGGGTTGTTGTCTGTGAGACTAAGCTGTTATAAACCAGGGTTGTTGTCTGTGAGACTAAGCTCTCATAAACCAGGGTTGTTGTCTATGAGACTAAGCTCTCATAAACCAGGGTTGTTGTCTATGTGACTAAGCTCTTATAAACCAGGGTTGTTGTCTGTGAGACTAAGCTGTCATCAACCAGGGTTGTTGTCTATGTGACTAAGCTCTTATAAACCAGGGTTGTTGTCTATGAGACTAAGCTGTTAAAAACCAGGGTTGTTGTCTGTGAGACTAAGCTGTTATTAACCAGGGTTGTTGTCTATGAGACTAAGCTCTTATAAACAAGGGTTGTTGTCTGTGAGACTAAGCTGTTATAAACCAGGGTTGTTGTCTGTGAGACTAAGCTCTCATAAACCCGGGTTGTTGTCTATGAGACTAAGCTTTCATAAACCAGGGTTGTTGTCTATGTGACTAAGCTCTTATAAACCAGGGTTGTTGTCTGTGAGACTAAGCTGTCATCAACCAGGGTTGTTGTCTATGTGACTAAGCTCTTATAAACCAGGGTTGTTGTCTATGAGACTAAGCTGTTATTAACCAGGGTTGTTGTCTGTGAGACTAAGCTCTTATAAACCAGGGTTGTTGTCTGTGAGACTAAGCTGTTAAAAACCAGGGTTGTTGTCTGTGAGACTAAGCTGTTATAAACCAGGGTTGTTGTCTGTGAGACTAAGCTCTTATAAACCAGGGTTGTTGTCTGTCAGACTAAGCTGTTATAAACCAGGGTTGTTGTCTGTGAGACTAAGCTCTTATAAACCAGGGTTGTTGTCTGTGAGACTAAGCTATTATAAACCAGGGTTGTTGTCTGTCAGACTAAGCTGTTAAAAACCAGGGTTGTTGTCTGTGAGACTAAGCTCTCATAAACCAGGGTTGTTGTCTATGAGACTAAGCTCTCATAAACCAGGGTTGTTGTCTATGAGACTAAGCTGTTATTAACCAGGGTTGTTGTCTATGAGACTAAGCTCTCATAAACCAGGGTTGTTGTCTATGAGACTAAGCTGTTATTAACCAGGGTTGTTGTCTATGAGACTAAGCTGTTAAAAACCAGGGTTGTTGTCTATGAGACTAAGCTGTTAAAAACCAGGGTTGTTGTCTATGAGACTAAGCTGTTAAAAAACAGGGTTGTTGTCTATGAGACTAAGCTGTTAAAAAACAGGGTTGTTGTCTATGGGACTAAGCTGTTAAAAACCAGGGTTGTTGTTTATGAGACTAAGCTGTTAAAAATCAGGGTTGTTTTCTATGAAACTAAGCTGTTAAAAACCAGGGTTGTTGTCTATGAGACTAAGCTGTTAAAAACCAGGGTTGTTGCCAATTCCATTTAAATTCCACTCAATTCAGAATTAAAACCAAATTCCAATTCCAAAATCAAACTTTTCCTCATTAAAAAGCATTGAAAAGACTTGGAATTGGAATGTCATTGTACATTCTGAATTGACAGGAATTGAAATATAATTGATCCCAATCGTGTTAGGCTGCATTTACACAGGTAGCCCAATTCTGAACTTTTCGCCACTAATTGGTATTTTGACCAATCAAATCAGATCTCTTGCTTATAATTGCGCAGAAGATCAGAATTGGTATGCCTGTGTAAACGGAGCCTGAGAGACACTTACCAGGATCAGCAGGATTCTCTTGTCTCTGTAGGCAGCGTAGCCTCCCAGGACGGAGAACAGTACCGTCATGGGTCCAAACACATTTAGTACGTACATCTCATGGAGGGTACTCCGATGGTCAAACTGCACTCACACAAATAATACAGGTCTGTGTTGCTGTCAACGTCACTTTAGGTGACGTCCTGTAGGTTTTTACAACGTCATTTCACATCAGGTCATTTAAAGGTCAGTTAAATGACCTGACGACTTTGTTCATTTACAATGAATTGTAAATTGTGTTATTATTTTTATTGCTTAAGAAGAAACTCTCTGAGTTCTGAAACAGTTGTAGAGTTGTTACCTCAGGAGGGTGTCGGAAGCTGTATGAAACCCCAACTACGAACAGAAATACCCCAGATACCTGCAAGTATAGATATTTTAGATCTGTTACGGTATGTTACAAATGTATTAATAAGATTCTGTAAGATGCCATTATTGGAAACATACTACACTGCTATTTACACAATATAGTTATACTTCAATATGTTTTACATTTTGTTATTGTATTTTAGACTAACATTTTGTTTTTAATATTACCCCTTTTCAAATGTTAAATGTTACACAGGTGTTTTTAATATGATTCATGCACTGTTATAATGATGAATCCATAACATAACCAATTAACCAAATGACTAATTAACAAAAAAGGTCAGACCAGTACATACCAGAAGCAGGACATTGAAAGTGATACACAGTCCTCTCGTGTACGTTCTGCCATTCCCCATAGTGCGATAAAAATGTCCTCGATCCCAAAACAGTTGCTTCAAACTATAACTGGACGGATAATGGACTGAACACGAGACCCTGGGGGTGATTTACTGTGTTTAAAGGGGATCCTTCAACTTGTTTCTGTTGGAGGGTGGAAAATGACCAAGTTTGGAAGGTTGTTTCTTTAACTACTACGTTAGTTGGCAGAAAGCCCTTGGTTACCAACTACGGCAGAAGAAATGGATCAAAATAAGGAGTTTTCTTTTCTTCTTGCCAGTTGAAAACACTTTGGTTTTATTTGACCTAAGGGAAGCACAGCACTTGTCTGGGTGGGATTGGAGAGAACAGCATCTGTAGGTTACTCTTCCTAGTGAATTCCATGAAAACAGAGTAGATACACTGTACTTCAAGTACCAGTCAAAAGTTTGGACACACCTACTCATTCAATGGTTTTTCTTATTTTTACTATTATTCTACATTGTAGAATAATAGTGAATTCATTAAAAAAAATATGAAATAGCACATGGGAATCATGTAGTGAACAAAGAAGTGTTAAACACTCTAATTCTTCAAAGTAGCCACACTTTGCATTGAAGACAGCTTTGCACACTCTTGGCATTCTCTCAACCAGCTTCCCTGGAATGCTTTTCCAACAGTCTTGAAGGAGTTCCCACATATGCTGAGCACTTGTTGGCTGGTTTTCCTTCACTCTGCGGTCCAACTCATCCCAAACCATCTCAATTGGGTTGAGGTTGGGCGATTGTGGAGGCCAGGTCATCTAACACAGCCTGTGTTGGGTAATTTTCCTGTTGAAAAACAAATGATATTTCCACTAAGCGAAAACCAGATGGGATGGCGTATCACTGTACAATGCTATGGAAGCCATGCTGGTTAAGTGTGCCTTGAATTCGAAATAAATCACCAACAGTGTCACCAGCAAAGCACCCCCACACCATCACACCTCCTTCTCCATGATTCATGGTGGGAACCACACATGCAGAGATTGGCCGTTCACCTCCTCCTCCATGCTTCACGGTGGGAACCACACATGCAGAGATCGGCCGTTCACCTCCTCTGCATCTCACTAAGACACGGCGGTTGGAACCAAAAATCTCAAGTTTAAAATATATTTAGATTTGTTTAACACTTTTTGGATTACTACAGGATTCCATATGTGTTATTTCATAGTTAGGATGACTTCACTATTATTCTACAATGTAGAAAATAGTTTAAAAAATAAAGAAAAACCATTGAATGAGTAGGTGTGTTCACACTTTTCACTGGTACTGTCACGTTCTGAACTTTATTTCCTTTGTTTTGTATTTATTTAGTATGGTCAGGGCGTGAGTTGGGGTGGGCAGTCTATGTTTGTTTTTCTATGATTTGGGTATTTCTATGTTTCGGCCTAGTGTGGTTCTCAATCAGAGGCAGGTGTCATTAGTTGTCTCTGATTGAGAATCATACTTAGGTAGTAGCCTGGGTTTCACTGTGTGTTTGTGGGTTATTGTTCCTGTCTCTGCACCAGATAGGACTGTTTGGGGTTTTTCACATTTCTTGTTTTTTGTAGTCAGTTGTTCATGTGTACCTTTATGTATTAAAAAGAACCATGGACACTTACCACGCCGCATATTGGTCTTCTGATCCTTTTCACCTCACCTCTTTCGGAAGAAGAGGAGGAAATCCTTACAGGTACTCTATTTTAGTCAAACTAGATGTGGTGTAGGTTAAGATATCTGAACATTTAAAGTTGATATAACTCAGAATACTTCAGGAAGCACAATAACTTGAACTAATAAGCAGAAAAAGATTATATTTATTTTCAGTGGATATACACGTCCAGTACCCCACTCTGTAAAGAATCTGGATCCTTCACTCTGCTCTGCACAGAATAACAATGAGCTGATGAGTTCAGATAGGAATGCCATTTGTAATCAGAAGTCCAAGTCAAGGCACTGCCATTAAACAGAAAAACATAAATACCTTTCAATTTAATTATTTTCTAAAAGATTCATATTTCAGTCGTAATAGCCAAATTCAGTAGCATTGAAGTGAAGTTTTAGATGTTTCCGGATCAACGCCACAAGTGAAGACAGACACCCCTTAGAGAGTATGTGAAAGGGTGGGATAAGATTACTCAAGGCCACTGCAGCACTTTGGGGGCGTTTACACAGGCAGCCCAATTCTTTTGACCAATCAGATCAGATCTGCAAAAGATCTAACCGTGTTGTGTAATGGTGAGATGTTTAGCATGTCTTGGGGCTATGATATTTGTGCGCCTGTAACTTTCTGACTCATAGCCAAGAAATCTGTAATGCATTTTGACATTTTTGCAGAGGTCTTAGTCACACAATTTTACATCTATCTAAGATGTTTGTTGCAGTATTTCTCAATGAAAAAATGTGCATGAAAACTATCCATCACTCTGTAAATGACAACAAACACTTAATTGAGGAAACCCATCCATTCCTACTAGGAGTACTACTGTTGACAAATCACCAATGAAGGGGCGTAGACTTCGGCTACCGAACTTCGACTTGCCTCAAGAAAACATTTTGTGTGCTTGTACAGTCGGAAAAAAACCTGCCGAAACACCAAAAAGAAGAAAAATGTCACAAAATGTTGTCGTTATATATGCGCAAACTGTTTCCACTGGGAAGCATGTGACACTCCCTAACCCCAAACCCTACCTTCATTTTAAACCAATGAGGAAATTCAACGTTAGTTCTCTGGTCAGTCACGTCCCATTAGTTTTTCCCAACGTCTTGGTATGGAGGAGGTGGTGGGTGATAAACGTTGGTGTAGGGAGGAGCTTGTGTTGAAGGCAGCATGGGAGGAGCTTGTGTTGAAGGCAGCATGGGAGGAGCTTGTGTTGAAGGCAGCATGGGAGGAGCTTGTGTTGAAGGCAGCATGGGAGGAGAATATATTGAAGGCAGCATGGGAGGAGAATATGTTGAAGGCAGCATGGGAGGAGAATATGTTGAAGGCAGCATGGGAGGAGCTTGTGTTGAAGGCATCATGGGAGGAGCATATGTTGAAGGCAGCATTGGAGGAGCTTGTGTTGAAGGCAGCATGGGAGGAGCTTGTGTTGAAGGCAGCATGGGAGGTTATTGTGTGGAAGGCAGCATGGATGCATGGGAGGAGCTTGAGATGAGCTTGTGTGAAAGGAAGCTTGGGTGGAGCTTGTGTGAAAGAAAGCATGGGAGCAACTTCCTTGAAGACAGCATGGGAGTAGTTTGAAGAATAGTTCCCATTTCCATGTTAGTTGCAAAGCTAAGTTAATAAACAGATCACTGACCATTTTGAATCCCACCGTACCTTCTCCGCTGTGCAATCCGGTTTCCGAGCTGGTCACGGGTGCACCTCCGCCACGCTCAAGGTACTAACTGATATCCTAACCGTCATCGATAAAAGATTGTACTGTGCAGCCGTCTTCATCGACCTGGCCAAGGCTTTCGACTCTGTCAATCATCATATTCTTATCGGCAGACTTAACAGCTTTGGTGTCTCAAATGACTGCATTGCCTGGTTCACCAACTACTTCTCAGACAGAGTTCAGTGCGTCAAATCGGAGGGCCTGTTGTCCGGTCCTCTGGCAGTCTCTATGGGGGTGCCACAGGGTTCAATTCTCGGGCCTACTCTCTTCTCTGTATATATCAACGATGTCGCTCTTGCTGCGGGTGATTCCCTGATCCATCTCCACGCAGACGACACCATTCTGTATTCATCTGGCCCTTCTTTGAACACTGTGTTAACAAACCTTCAAACAAGCTTCAATGCCATAAAGCACTCCTTCCGTGGCCTCCAACTGCTCTTAAATGCTAGTAAAACTAAATGTATGCTTTTCAATTGTTCACTGCCCTCACCCGCCCGCCTGACTAACATCACTACTCTGGACGGTTCTGACTTAGAATATGTGGACAACTACAAATACCTAGGTGTCTGGCTAGACTGAAAACGTTCCTTCCAGACTGATATTAAACGCCCCCAGTCAAAAATTAAATCTAGAATCAGCTTTCTAATCCGCAACAAAGCCTCCTTCGCTCATGCCGCCAAACATACCATAGTAAAACTGACTATCCTACCGATCCTCGACTTGAGCAATGACATTTACAAAATAGCCTCCAACACTCTACTCAGCAAACTGGATGCAGTCTATCACAGTGCCATCCATTTTGCCACCAAAGCCCCATATACCACCCACCACTGCGACCTGCATGCTCTAATCAGCTGGCCCTCGCTTCATATTAGTTGCCAGACCCACTGGCTCCAGGTCATCTATGAGTCTTTGCTAGGTAAAGCACCACCTTATCTCAGCTCACTGGTCACAATAACAACACCCACCTGCAGCATGTGCTCCAGCAGGTATATCTCACTGGTCATCCCCAAAGTCAACACCTCCTTTGGCCGCCTTTCCTACCAGTTCTCTGCTGCCAATGACTGGAACGAATTGCAAATATCACTGAAGCTGGAGACTTATATTTCCCTCACTAGCTTTAAACATCAGCTATCTGAGCAGCGAACTGACCACTGCAGCTTACATAGCACATCTGTAAATAGCCCACCCAGTCTAACTACCTCATTCCCATATTTGTTTTTATTTACTTTTCTGCTCTTTTGCACACCAGTATTTCTACTTACACATCATCATCTGCACATCTATCACCCCAGTGTTAATTTGCTAAATTATAATTACTTGCTACTATGGCCTATGTATTGCCTTACCACCTCAAGCCATTTGCACACACTGTATATAGACTTTATTATTATTTTTTGTATTGTGTTATTGACTGTACGCTTGTTAAAACCTGTTAACCTGTTGAAACTCTGGGGGCGCTATATCATTTTTGG
Source organism: Oncorhynchus masou masou (assembly GCF_036934945.1). Taxonomy (NCBI): domain Eukaryota; kingdom Metazoa; phylum Chordata; class Actinopteri; order Salmoniformes; family Salmonidae; genus Oncorhynchus; species Oncorhynchus masou. Next base: position 36,714 of record NW_027003757.1, read on the forward strand.
ATAAAAAGACGTGCCCGTTTTAAGCGCAATATTTTGTCACAAAAAGATGCTCGACTATGCATATAATTGGTAGCTGTGGAAAGAAAACACTGACGTTTCCAGAACTGCAAAGATATTTTCTGTGCGTGCCCTAGAACGTGAGGATTTTTGAGGCTCAGTTTTCCATTGTCTCCTTATATGGCTGTGAATGCGAGAGGAGTGAGTCAGCCCTTTCTGTCGTTTCCCCAAGGTGTCTGCAGCATTGTGACGTATTTGTAGGCATATCATTGGAAGATTGACAATAAGAGACCACATTTACCAGGTGTCCGCCCGGTGTCCTGCACCGAAATTGGTGCGCAAAAGTCAGCTGCAAGTATTTTTCCACAGAATTCAGAGTAGAATGCAGGCTTCCACGAACGATACATCAATGAAGAGATATGTGAAAAAAACACCTTGAGGATTGATTCCAAACAACGTTTGCCATGTTTCGGTCGATATTATGGAGTTAATTCGGAAAAAGTTTGACGTTGTAGGTGGCTGAATTTTCGGTTAGTTTCGGTAGCCAAATGTGATGTACAAAAAAAAAAAAAGATTTCTCCTACACAAAGGCGCTTTCAGGAAAAACTGCACATTTGGTATGTAACTGAGAGTCTCCTCATTGAAAACATCCGAAGCTCTTCAAAGGTAAATGATTTTATTTATTTGGTTCTGGTTTATGTGAAAATGTTGCGTGCTAAATGCTACTCAAAATGCTAAGCTAGCTTAGCATACTCTTACACAAATTAGTGAATTGCTATGGTTCAAAAGCATATTTTGAAAATCTGAGATGACAGTGTTGTTAAGAAAAGGCTAAGCTTGAGAGTAGGCGCATTATTTTCATTTTATTTGCGATTTTCAGAAATCGTTAACGTTGCGTTATGCTAATGAGCCTGAGGCTTTAGTCACGATCCCGGATCCGGGATGGGGAGTTTCAAGAAGTTAAGGCTCGGGACAATACTGCCCCCTTTGGATGAATTGTGTGCCCTGAGTAAACTAAAAAAAAGTGTCAAGAATTGCTAATATATGCATATAATAATTATTATTGAATAGAAAACACTAAAGCTTCTAAAACCGTTCGAATTATGTCTGTATGTAAATCAGAACTCACAGGGCAGCCATTCTCCCAAACTCTCTCTCTCTCCTAAGAAAGTTGTTCCAACTTTGACGTCATCGCCCCACTTCCCAACCAGCTAAGGATCTGGGAACAGTTTCTATCTCTTCAGAGCGCTCTCCTCTTTCATTGAGACGTGGACGGAGAAAATAGCACGAGCTTTGACTGCTTGGCGGGCAAAATACTGAGGTGTCACGAGTTTTCAGGTGCGCGCTCTGTGAAAAGGGTCTTTTTTGTTCCAGCTTGCTTGAGGAGAGTTCGTTATGTTTGATTTAATCGCCAATTGTTTTGTACGTTAACATCCTAAAGCTTGATTCTGCACTTAGTTTGACCAGTTTAGTCGACATATAATATGTAAATTTGAAGTTTTGATGCGCAATTTTCGTGATCAGAAGTCCTTTTTGGGGTAATTCACCTGAAGATGTTAGCATTTGCTAATACAAAGACACACCAACAGCAACCAAACGTTATATTAGGTAAGTATAACTCCTTCCACGACATTCTTGTCGAAGACCATCAAAGGTAAGGGAATATTTATGTTATAAAATTGTATTTTTGTCGACTCCAACATAGTAGAGAAATAATGCTAATGCCTGAGCGCCGTCTCAGATTATTGAATAGTGAACGAATTCTGTAACGTTAAAAATAAATGTAACACAGCGTTTGCATTAAGAAGAAGTGTATCTTTCTAAATATATGTAGAACATGTATATTTAGTCAAAGTTTATGATGTTTATTGCTGTTATCTGGTGTTAGCTGCCGGAGCTATTTATAATTTCTCCGGACATTTCTGCTGCATTTTTTGAACATGGCTCAATGTAGACGGGGATTTATGGATAGAAATTGCATATTATTGAAAAAAACAAATGTACTGTGTAACATGTGCTATTACTGTCATCTGATGAAGATTTTCAAAAGGTTAGTGAATTATTTTTCTTTTAATCCTACGTTTGTGATTGTGCCATTTTGCATAGCAATGTGGCTACATATTGTATGCTTTCCTAGTGGTGGTTTAACATAAATATGTGCTATGTTTTCGCTGTAAAACATTTTAAAATTCTGACACGCTGGGTAGATGAACAAGGTGTTTATCTTTCATTTAAGCTATTGGACTTGTTAATGTGTGGAGGTGAAATATTTTTAAGAAAATTTTTGCTTTCCCTGCGCCACCGTTTGAGCTGAACGGGGGGGGGTGTTCCCAGTTGGGAACCTGCAGCCCCTTCAGGTTAAAATTCCATGTGTAACTCTGTTGTTGTTTGTGTCGCACTGCTTTGCTTTATCTTGGCCAGGTCGCAGTTGTAAATGAGAACTTGTTCTCAACTGGCCTACCTGGTTAAATAAGGGGATATATATATATATATATATTTAAAAGTAAAAACCTTTAAAGTACTACTTAAGTTGTTTTTTGTACTTCAAATTTACTATTTAAATTTTGGACAACTTTTACTTCACTACATTCCTAAAGAAAATACTGTACTTTTTACTCCAAACATTTTCCCTGACACCCAAAAGTTCTCATTACATTTTGAATGTTTAGTGGGACAGGAAATGGTCCAATTCAAGAGAACATCCCTGGTTATCTCTACTGCCTCTGATCTGGTGGACTCACTAAACAGAGAACTTCCCTGGTTATCTCTACTGCCTCTGATCTGGTGGACTCACTAAACAGAGAACGTCCCTGGTCATCTCTACTGCCTCTGATCTGGTGGACTCACTAAACAGAGAACTTCCCTGGTTATCTCTACTGCCTCTGATCTGGCAGACTCACTAAACAGAGAACGTCCCTGGTCATCTCTACTGCCTCTGATCTGGTGGACTCACTAAACAGAGAACGTCCCTGGTCATCTCTACTGCCTCTGATCTGGTGGACTCACTAAACAGAGAACTTCCCTGGTTATCTCTACTGCCTCTGATCTGGTGGACTCACTAAACAGAGAACTTCCCTGGTTATCTCTACTGCCTCTGATCTGGTGGACTCACTAAACAGAGAACATCCCTGGTTATCTCTACTGCCTCTGATCTGGTGGACTCACTAAACAGAGAACGTCCCTGGTCATCTCTACTGCCTCTGATCTGGTGGACTCACTAAACAGAGAACGTCCCTGGTCATCTCTACTGCCTCTGATCTGGTGGACTCACTAAACAGAGAACTTCTCTGGTTCTCTCTACTGCCTCTGATCTGGTGGACTCACTAAACAGAGAACGTCCCTGGTCATCTCTACTGCCTCTGATCTGGTGGACTCACTAAACAGAGAACGTCCCTGGTCATCTCTACTGTCTCTGATCTGGTGGACTCACTAAACAGAGAACATCCCTGGTCATCTCTACTGCCTCTGATCTGGTGGACTCACTAAACAGAGAACGTCCCTGGTCATCTCTACTGCCTCTGATCTGGTGGACTCACTAAACAGAGAACGTCCCTGGTCATCTCTACTGCCTCTGATCTGGTGGACTCACTAAACAGAGAACGTCCCTGGTCATCTCTACTGCCTCTG
>NW_027003757.1:40837-48584 GCF_036934945.1 Oncorhynchus masou masou
AGACCTTCATCTAGGTCCTTCACCATTAAACACACACCCATCAGACAGACGTTCATCTAGGTCCTTCACCATTAAACACACACCCATCAGACAGACGTTCATCTAGGTCCTTCACCATTAAACACACACCCCTCAGACAGACGTTCATCTAGGTCCTTCACCATTAAACACACCCATCAGACAGACGTTCATCTAGGTCCTTCACCATGAAACACACACCCCTCAGACAGACGTTCATCTTGTAGTTAACACTTGCAGTTTGTTCCAATGCAGTTACTACAAGAGGAAAATAACAGGTTAGAAAACCTTACTTACATTTTCCCTGCTTCTGTAATACTTCCACGGGGTCACAATGAAACTCATGCCATCAATCTGAAGAAACAGACATTTAGGGAGAAAAACCAGAAGAACATTTATATATTCAGAATATTGGACACCATTTTTTAGATTTATTAAAAATAGTTGTAACAGCGTTCTTGTTTAGTTGAAGGAGAGTCGGACCGAAATGCAGCGTGTAAGTTACTCATGTTTATTATAAAGACAAAAACGAACTATACACGAATAACTTGAATAAATACAAAAAACAACAAACAGAACAAAACCTAATACAGCCTGACTGGTGAAACTAACACAGAGACAGGAACAATCACCCACAAAATGCAAAGCGAAAAACAGGCTACCTAAATACGGTTCCCAATCAGCGACAACGAGAAGCACCTGACTGAGAACCACCTCAGGCAGCCAACCTAATTAACACACACACACACACACACACCCCTAACCAGCTACAATCCCAACTACTACAAAACCCCAATATGAAAATACAATACAAAATAACCCCATGTCACACCCTGGTCTGACTAACTAATAAACTAAAACACACAATACTAAGACCAAGGCGTGACAATAGTTTCCGTTAATGATTGATTAAAAATAAATCCAACACAATAACATGATATTTAAGTGTTGCGTTACCACTTGTAGGATTGGGAAGAAAAAGCAAAGCCAGCCTCTAATAGAGCAGGAACAACACATGTTGCAGCTCTGGTCTCATTCCTCTGACTCGTTCTGAGAGAATGTGCATTGAAAGAAGAACCTGGGGTTTGTCATTTCCGTAACTGACAAGTGTCTTGACAGTGATTATACAGAGTTCTTAGACATCAGGTTGGTGTTCATTGGTGCACATCATATAAAAACACAAACCCAAAATGTTTCTTATTGACAGGTTCAGTTAGTCCCTCCTCTAAAGTTTGTTATCAGTCTGCTTGGTGCCTAACGAATACAACCCAGGACTGTTCCTGATTCATAAGGTTGTGTTATAGTTCATGACCCCACGAAGACATGCAAATTACAGATGGATTCTTTACAGGTTAAGGGTGGGGAGTACTGAGGAATCAACACCATGTAAAAAAGGAGCTGGGGTCAATATTCATAAAGCCTCTGAGTAGGAGTGCTGACCTAGACTGCAGATCTCTCCCCCCACCGTCCATGTAATCTGACCTAGGATCAGATCTCCCCCACCGTCCATGTAATCTGACCTAGGATCAGATCTCCCCCACCGTCCATGTAATCTGACCTAGGATCAGATCTCCCCCCACCGTCCATGCAATCTGACCTAGGATCAGATCTCCCCACACCGTCCATGTAATCTGACCTAGGATCAGATCTCCCCCCACCGTCCATGTAATCTGACCTAGGATCAGATCTCCCCCACCGTCCATGTAATCTGACCTAGGATCAGATCTCCCCCCACCATCCATGTAATCTGACCTAGGATCAGATCTCCCCCCCACCGTCCATGTAATCTGACCTAGGATCAGATCTCCCCCCACCGTCCATGTAATCTGACCTAGGATCAGATCTCCCCCCACCGTCCATGTAATCTGACCTAGGATCAGATCTCCCCCCACCGTCCATGTAATCTGACCTAGGATCAGATCTCCCCCCACCGTCCATGTAATCTGACCTAGGACTCAGATCTCCCACCGTCCATGTAATCTGACCTAGGATCAGATCTCCCCTCATCGCTTCATGTAATCTGACCAGGACAAGGACCCCCCCACCATCCATGTAATCTGACCGATCAGATCTCCCCACCGCCCATGTAATCTGACCTAGGATCAGATCTCCCCCACCGTCCATGTAATCTGACCTAGGATCAGATCTCCCCCACCGTCCATGTAATCTGACCTAGGATCAGATCTCCCCTACCGTCCATGCAATCCCTGACCTACAGGATCAGATCTCCCCCCACCATCCATGTAATCTGACCTAGGATCAGATCTCCCCCTACCGTCCATGTAATCTGACCTAGGATCAGATCTCCCCCTACTGTCCATGCAATCTGACCTAGGATCAGATCTCCCCCCACCATCCATGTAATCTGATCTATTACGTAACTGAACCTAGATCAGCCCTTTTGAGGTTTTAAGAATATGGGACCGGATTTCTTAATGAGTCAAAGTTGTTCTCTGAAGAGGCGGGCTGGAGGCGAGGATGCAAATGAGGAAACCAAGTGAGCTACGACTTCTTTATTTCTGATGTGCCTCAAGGGGAACAGCCATAAAACCATTGGTCCTGAGCCTTGAACAGAAGACGTTCTGACATGTACTGCAATCATTATACAACTCAAATACATAACAGGTGAATGTATATACAGGCGTGATCAATATTTACCGTCGAACTTTAATATCTACGAGATGATGGCCATAAAGCGCGGGGAAGTTCAACACGTCAGCATGAATAATACAGTTCAGTGTATGGACAGCGAAGCCCCCCAATTCAGAGAAGGGGCAGTAGAGCAGTAGACAATGAAACAGAGCTCCTTTAAAGAAAAGAAAAATACACTAATTCATGTTCAATGACATATGGATCAATCAACTTCACAAGTGAAGAAACTGCCATAATTTAACAAAGATCTGAAATCTAAATCAGAGCATCATTTGATGCAGGTAAATGATGGAGAAACACATGATGCATTGTGGTCCATAGTTCAGCAGGTTGGGGGTCCAGTCCATTTCCAGTCAATTCACAAAGCAAACCTAATTCCAAATGTTCCTGATTGAGGAGAACTGGAATTTCAATGTACTTTCTGAATGGACTAGATTTGAACAATGTTCAGTATCAAGTACATGTTGCAAGCATGCTGTATGGTTATGTCAAAGCCAGCTTTTGATCAAGTCATGATTGGGGTCAATTTGAATTGAAGTCAGTCAATTGAGGAAGTGAATTGTATTTAACATTGCTAATGTAAAAACTTGGAATAAATAACTCTGCTTTTCAGTTTGAGAAATCATTGAATTTTTCTTCTTCATTTATTGTATTGGACTTTCATTTGACTTCCTGAATTGATGACTTCCCATTCAACTTGACCACAACCCCAGATCAAGTGTATCACGTGTTGCTGCATTAGACAGTGTTGATGTCCCTCTTCCCAATCTGGCAGTACAGGGTCATGGCGAAGGCCATTCCAAAGAGCTGAAACACAAAAACAGATACGTCACAACCATTCACTACCCGGCTATAGCCCGGTCCCACAACAGTTTGTGGTGTCTAGCCTGGTTCCAGATCCATTTGCATAGTCTTGCCAACAGGTTGTTAATTGCCAATGACAAACAGCCATCGCTGCCAAGAAGGTGCCAACAGATCTGGGATGGTGGATACATTCACTAAGTACTGAGTGAATTACACATATCCATCGTAATGCCAATGAGAAACAGCCATAAAGTAAGAGTTAGTGAAGATGAAACAGACCAGTACTGGGAACAGTGACTAGAAATAATACAAATGTATTCCATTTATATGACTGGTACAGTACATAATATATTGTATTAATAGAGGTTTATATAATATAATGTATTAATATAAGCTTTGTGTTAAGGGTCTTTATCAATGATGACTAATTATGTATCCGTTTCAAATCAGGACTGACTAATCAGAATACTATTACGTTACTGCATATGTACTAATCAGAATACTATTACGTTACTGCATATGTACTAATCATAATACTATTACGTTACTGCATATGTACTAATCAGAATACTATTACGCTACTGCTATATGTACTAATCAGAATGCTATTATGTTACTGTATATGTATGAGTTTTCTTTCTTGATCCCAGTGCTGAATATAATGTGTGTAAATGTGGTCAAGAGTTAGAACAATGACGGTCTGTTCCTTGGTAGAAATGAATGAACGATATCTTCAGACTGGCTAGAATGCTTATCTACATACGAAGACCTTAGCTCATAAATTATATTAAATTGGTAGGGAGACTATGTGGGAAGGCGTGATACTGCCTTTGTACCAGGTGGGAGAATACTGGTTAGTACTGAACTAATGTACGTCATTTTCAGTTTATAACCTGTGGTAACCTGTTTCGTGTTCAGTACTCGTGAATAAACTCTGCTGATTGACTTTAAGACTGGGCTCTGTCCATTATTATAGAATAAGGGTCTTACAAATCCTTATGAATTGACAGAGTGTTTAAATTTAATTGGGTATTAAAACAGAGCAATTTAATTCCTTTAAAACTTTGTTATAGAGATTGAACTTTTGGATTCTTACCATCAAGACTGCGATACCAAATGCAATCCCCAGCGCGATGATTGCGTTCTTCTCCATGAAGGAAGTCACAAACTTGACACAAGGCTGCAGAGGACAAAGCAAACAGTCAACACTAGTGAACACCAGGTCAAGGTAACTGTACGAAGACACTGCTTTGCGGTGTTGTATCATCCTGGAACCCTCTATGGTTTCATGTGGCTGTAGATCATTTCCCTGTACAGGTTCTGTTTATAGGAGTGTAGTGGAATGGTAATGTATGGTAGTGATAAGCTCCTTTCCTGAGGACGGCTCACCTCTCACAGTCCTGGGCGACTTTAACCTCCCCACGTCTACCTTTGACTCATTCATCTCTGCCTCCTTTCCACTCCTCTCCTCTTTTGACCTCACCCTCTCACCTTCCCCCCCACTCACAAGGCAGGCAATACGCTCGACCTCATCTTTACTAGATGCTGTTCTTCCACTAACCTCATTGCAACTCCCTCCAAGTCTCCGACCACTACCTTGTATCCTTTTCCCTCTCGCTCATCCAACACTTCCCACACTGCCCCTACTCGGATGGTATCGCGCCGTCCCAACCTTCGCTCTCTCTCTCCCCGCTACTCTCTCCTCTTCCATCCTATCATCTCTTCCCTCTGCTCATACCTTCTCCAACCTATCTCCTGATTCTGCATCCTTTGACTCTCTATGTCCCCTATCCTCCAGGCCGGCTCGGTCCTCCTCCCGCTCCGTGGCTCGATGACTCATTGCGAGCTCACAGAACGGGAGCTCGGGCAGCCGAGCGGAAGTGGAGGAAAACTCACCTCCCTGCGGACCTGGCATCCTTTCACTCCCTCTCTCTCATTTCCCTCCTCTGTCTCTGCTGCTAAAGCCACTTTCTAAACTCTAAATTCCAAGCATCTGCCTCTAACCCTAGGAAGCTCTTTGCCACCTTCTCCTCCCTCCCTGAATCCCTCCCCTCCCCCTCCTCCCCCTCTCTGCAGATGACTTCGTCAACCATTTTGAAAAGAAGGTCGACGCCATCCGATCCTCGTTTGCTAAGTCAAACGACACCGCTAGTTCTGCTCACACTGCCCTACCCCTGTGCTCTGTCCTCTTTCTCCCCTCTCTCTCCAGATGAAATCTCGCTTCTTGTGACGGCCGGCCGCCCAGCAACCTGCCCGCTGACCCTATCCCCTCCTCTCTTCTCCAGACCATTTCCTCGGAGACCTTCTCCCCTACCTCACCTCGCTCATCAACTCATCCCCGAACCGCTGGCTACGTCCCTTCCGTCTTCAAGAGAGCGAGAGTTGCACCCCTTCTGGAAAAACCTACACCGATCCCTCCGATGTCAACAACTACAGACCAGTATCCCTTCTTTCTTTTCTCTCCAAAACTCTTGAACGTGCCGTCCTTGGCCAGCTCTCCCGCTATCTCTCTCAGAATGACCTTCTCGATCCAAATCAGTCAGGTTTCAAGACTAGTCATTCAACTGAGACTGCTCTTCTCTGTATCACGGAGGCGCTCCGCTGCTAAAGCTAACTCTCTCTCCTCTGCTCTCATCCTTCTAGACATATCGGCTGCCTTCGATACCTGTGAACCATCAGATCCTCCTCTCCACCCTCTCCGAGCTGCGGCATCCCCGGCGCTTGGCCCACGCTTGGATTGCGTCCTACCTGCAGCAGGTCGACTCCTAACAGGTGGCGTGGCTGAGAATCTGTCTCCCTCGCCACGCTCTCACTCACTGGTGTCCCCCAGGGCTCTGTTCTGGAGGCCCTCTCCTATTCTCGCTATACACCGAGTCACTTGGCTCTGTCATAACCTCACATGGTCTCTCCTATCATTGCTATGCAAGACGACACACATATTAATCTTCTCCTTTCCCCCTTCTGATGACCAGGTGGCGAATCGCATCTCTGCATGTCTGGCAGACATATCCCAGTGTGGATGACGGGTCTGCCACCTCCAAGCTGAACCTCGGCAAGACGGAGCTGCCTCTTCCTCCCGGGGAAGGACTGCCCGCTCACACGAGTCTCGCCATCACGGCTGACAACTCCATTGTGTCCTCCTCCCAGAGCGCTAAGAACACTGGGCGTGATCCTGGACAACACCCTGTCTAGTTCCTCAACCAACATCATGGCGGTGGGCCCGTCTCCTGTAGGTTCGTAGCTCTACAGCATCCACGCAGAGTACGACCCTGCCTCACACAGGAAGCGGCGCAGGTCCTAATCCAGGCACTTTGTCATGTCCCTGCCTGGATTACTGCAACTACGCTGTTGGCTGGGCTCCCTGCCTGTGCCATTAAGCCCCTAAACTCATCCAGAACGCCGCAGCCCGTCTGGTGTTCAACCTTCCCAAGTTCTCTCACGTCACCCCGCTCCTCCGCTCTCTCCACTGGCACCAGTTGAAGCTCGCATCCGCTACAAGACCATGGTGCTTGCCTACGGAGCTGTGAGGGGAACGGCACCGCAGTACCTCCAGGCTCTGATCAGGCCCTACACCCAAACAAGGGCACTACGTTCATCCACCTCTGGCCTGCTCGCCTCCCTACCACTGAGGAAGTACAGTTCCCGCTCCAGCCCAGTCAAAACTGTTCGCTGCTCTGGCCCCCCAATGGTGGAACAAACTCCCTCGACGCCAGGACAGCGAGTCAATCACCACCTTCCGGGAGACACCTGAAACCCCACCTCTTTAAGGAATACCTAGGATAGGATAAAGTAATCCTTCTAACCCCCTCCTTAAAATTATTTAGATGCACTATTTATTAAAGTGGCTGTTCCACTGGATGTCATAAGGTGAATTCACCAATTTGTAAGTACGCTCTGGATAAGAGCGTCTGCTAAATGACTTAAATGTAATGTAAATGTAGTGTATGGAATGTAGAGTAGTGGAATGGTAATGTATGGTAGTATAGTGGAATGTAGAGTAGTGGTAGTGGAATGGTAATGTATGGTAGTGTAGTGTAGAGTAGTGGAATGTAGAGTAGTGGTAGTGTAATGGTAATGTATGGTAGTGTAGAGTAGTGGTAGTGTAGTGGAATGTAGAGTAGTGGTAGTGTAATGGTAATGTATGGTAGTGTAGAGGTAGTGGTAGTGTAGTGTAATGGTAATGTATGGTAGTGTAGTGGTAGTGTAGTGGAATGTAGAGTATGGTAGTGTAGTGTAATGGTAATGTATGGTAGTGTAGAGTAGTGGTAATGTA
>NW_027003757.1:49084-54154 GCF_036934945.1 Oncorhynchus masou masou
CTACACTACCATACATTACAATTACACTACACTACCACTACTCTACATTCCACTACTCTACACTACACTACCATACATTACAATTAAACTACCACTACACTACCACTACTCTACACTACACTACCATACATTACCATTACACTACACTACCACTACTCTACCATACATTACCATTACACTACACTACCACTACTCTACATTCCACTACACTACCACTACTCTACCATACATTACAATTACACTACACTACCACTACTCTACATTCCACTACACTACCATACATTACCATTACACTACACTACCACTACTCTACATTCCACTACACTACCATACATTACCATTACACTACACTACCACAACTCTACATTCCACTACACTACCATACATTACCATTACTCTACATTCCACTACACTACCATACATTACCACTACACTACCATACATTACCATTACACTACACTACCACTACTCTACATTCCACTACACTACAATACATTACCATTCCACTACACTACCACTGTTTGCTACATTCCACTACAGCCTTGTGTCATACATTACCATTCCACTACACTCCTATAAAACAGAACCTGTACAGGAACTGATCTGCAGCCAGTCATGAAACCATAGAGGGTTCCAGGATGATACAACCCGAACAATGACGGTCGTTTTTGTACATAACCCTGACCTGGTGTTCACTAGTGTTCAGCACTGGGATCAAGAAAGTCCTCATACATATGTGTCAAGTTTGTGATTAGTACATATAGAGTAACATAATCGCGCATTCTGATTAGTACATATAGAGTAGCATAATAGCATTCTGATTAGTAATATAGAGTAGCATAATAGTATTCTGATTAGTACATATACAGTAACATAATAGTATTCTGATTAGTACATATGCAGTAACATCTTGACCACATTTACATATGCAGCATAATATATTCTGATTAGTACATATACAGTAAGAAAGTATTCTGATACATATGCAGTAACATAATAGCATTATGATTATACATATGCAGTAACATAATAGTATTCTGATTAGTATATAATGTGCGGTAACATAATGAGTATTATGATTAGTACATATGCAGTAACGTAATAGTATTCTGATTAGTACATATGCAGTAACGTAATAGTATTCTGATTAGTACATATGCAGTAACGTAATAGTATTCTGATTAGTACATATGCAGTAACGTAATAGTATTCTGATTAGTACATATACCTTAGCGTAATAGTATTATGATTAGGTACATATGCAGTAGCAGTAATGAGTATTCTGATTAGTACATATGCAGTAACGTAATAGTATTCTGATTAGTACATATGCAGCAACGTAATAGTATTCTGATTAGTACATATGCAGCAACGTAATAGTATTCTGATTAGTCAGTCCTGATTTGAAACGGATACATAATTAGTCATCATTGATAAAAATTCCCTTAACACAAAGCTTATATTAATACATTATATTATGCATAACAAAGCCTCCTATTAATACAATATATTATGTACTGTACCAGTCATATAAATGAAATACATTTGTATTGTTCTAGTCACTGTTCAGTACTGGTCTGTTTCATCTTCACTAACTCTTACTTTATGGCTGTTCTCATTGGCATTAAGATGGATATGTGTAATTCACTCAGTACTTAGTGAATGTATCCTGATCCCAGATCTGTTGGCACCTTCTTGGCAACGCCGATGGCTGTTTGTCATTGCCAATTAACAACCTGTTGGCAAGACTGTACAAATGGATCTGGAACCAGGCTAGACACCACAAACTGTTGTGGGACCGGGCTATAGCCGGGTAGTGAATAGGTTGTGACGTATCTGTTTTTGTGTTTCAGCTCTTTGGAATGGCCTTCGCCATGACCCTGTACTGCCAGATTGGGAAGAGGGACGCCAACACTGTCTAATGCAGCAACACGTGATACACTTGATCTGGGGTTGTGGTCAAGTTGAATGGGAAGTCATCAATTCAGGAAGTCAAATGAAAGTCCAATACAATAAATGAAGAAGAAAAAATTCAATGATTTCTCAAACTGAAAAGCAGAAGTTATTTATTCCAAGTTTTTACATTAGCAATGTTAAATACAATTCACTTCCTCAATTGACTGACTTCAATTCAAATTGACCCCAATCATGACTTGATCAAAAGCTGGCTTTGACATAACCCATACAGCATGCTTGCAACATGTACTTGATACTGAACATTGGGGTTCAAATCTAGTCCATTCAGAAAGTACACTGAAATTCCAGTTCTCCTCAATCAGGAACATTTGGAATTAGGTTTGCTTTGTGAATTGACTGGAAATGGACTGGACCCCCAACCTGCTGAACTATGGACCACAATGCATCATGTGTTTCTCCATCATTTACCTGCATCAAATGATGCTCTGATTTAGATTTCAGATCTTTGTTAAATTATGGCAGTTTCTTCACTTGTGAAGTTGATTGATCCATATGTCATTGAACATGAATTAGTGTATTTTTCTTTTCTTTAAAGGAGCTCTGTTTCATTGTCTACTGCTCTACTGTCTCTCTCTGAATTGGGGGCTTCGCTGTCCATACACTGAACTGTGTATTATTCATGCTGACGTGTTGAACTTTCCCCCCCCCCCCCCCGTTTTATGGCCATCATCTCGTAGATATTAAAGTCTGACGGTAAATATTGATCACGCTGTACATACATTCACCTGTTATGTATTTGAGTTGTATAATGATTGCAGTACATGTCAGAACGTCTTCTGTTCAAGGCCTGTGACCAATGGTTTTATGGCTGTTCCCCTTTTTGAGGCACATCAGAAATAAAGAAGTCGTAGCTCACTTGGTTTCCTCATTTGCATCCTCGCCTCCAGCCCGCCTCTTCAGAGAACAACTTTGACTCATTAAGAAATCCGGTCCCATATTCTTAAAACCTCAGGAGGGCTGATCTAGGTTCAGTTACGTAATAGATCAGATTACATGGATGGTGGGGGGAGATCTGATCCTAGGTCAGATTGCATGGACGGTAGGGGGGAGATCTGATCCTAGGTCAGATTACATGGACGGTAGGGGGAGATCTGATCCTAGGTCAGATTACATGGATGGTGGGGGGAGATCTGATCCTAGGTCAGATTGCATGGACGGTAGGGGGAGATCTGATCCTAGGTCAGATTACATGGACGGTAGGGGGAGATCTGATCCTAGTCAGATTACATGGATGGTGTGGGAGATCTGATCCTAGGTCAGATTGCATGGACGGTGGGGAGATCTGATCCTAGGTCAGATTACATGGACGTGGGGAGATCTGATCCTAGGTCAGATTACATGGACGGGGAGATCTGATCCTAGGTCAGATTACATGGATGGTGGGGAGATCTGATCCTAGGTCAGCACTCCTACTCAGAGGCTTTATGGAATATTGGCCCAGCTCCCTTTTTACATGGTGTTGATTCTCAGTACTCCCCATATAACCTGTATAGAATCCATCTGTAATTTGCATGTCTTCGTGGGGTCATGAACTATTAACACAACCTTAAGGAATCAGAGCAGTCCTGGGGTTGGGATTGTTAGGCACCAAACTGAAGACTGATAACAAACTGGGAGGGACTAACTGAAACCCGTCCAATAAGAAACATTTTGGGTTTGTGTTTTTATATGATGTGCACCAATGAACACCAACCTGATGTCTAAGAGGAACTCTGTGTATAATCACTGTCAAGACACTTGTCAGTTACAGGAAATGACAAACCCCAGAGTTCTTCTTTCAATGCACATTCTCTCAGAACGAGTCAGAGGTGAGACCAGAGCTGCAACATGTGTTGTTCCTGCTCTATTAGAGGCTGGCTGCTTTTCTTCACAATCCTACAAGTGGTAACGCAACACTTAAATATCATGTTATTGTGTTGGATTTATTTTTAATCAATCATTAACGGAAACTATTTTTAATAAATCTAAAAAATGGTGTCCAATATTCTGAATATATAAATGTTCTTATGGCTTTTCTCCCTAAATGTCTGTTTCTTCAGATTGATGGCATGAGTTTCATTGTGACCCCGTGGAAGTATTACAGAAGCAGGGAAAATGTAAGGTTTTCTAACCTGTTATTTTCCTCTTGTAGTAACTGCATTGGAACAAACTGCAAGTGTTAACTACAAGATGAACGTCTGTCTGAGGGGTGTGTGTTTCATGGTGAAGGACCTAGATGAACGTCTGTCTGATGGGTGTGTTTAATGGTGAAGGACCTAGATGAACGTCTGTCTGAGGGGTGTGTTTAATGGTGAAGGACCTAGATGAACGTCTGTCTGAGGGGTGTGTTTAATGGTGAAGGACCTAGATGAACGTCTGTCTGATGGGTGTGTGTTTAATGGTGAAGGACCTAGATGAAGGTCTGTGATGGGTGTGTGTTTAATGGTGAAGGACCTAGATGAAGGTCTGTCTGATGGGTGTGTGTTTAATGGTGAAGGACCTAGATGAAGGTCTGTGATGGGTGTGTGTTTAATGGTGAAGGACCTAGATGAACGTCTGTCTGAGGGGTGTGTGTTTAATGGTGAAGGACCTAGATGAACGTCTGTCTGATGGGTGTGTGTTTAATGGTGAAGGACCTAGATGAACGTCTTTCTGGTGGGTGTGTGTTTAATGGTGAAGGACCTAGATGAAGGTCTGTCTGATGGGTGTGTGTTTAATGGTGAAGGACCTAGATGAACGTCTGTCTGATGGGTGTGTGTTTAATGGTGAAGGACCTAGATGAAGGTCTGTGATGGGTGTGTGTTTAATGGTGAAGGACCTAGATGAAGGTCTGTCTGATGGGTGTGTGTTTAATGGTGAAGGTCCTAGATGAACGTCTGTCTGATGGGTGTGTGTTTAATGGTGAAGGACCTAGATGAACGTCTGTCTGATGGGTGTGTTTAATGGTGAAGGACCTAGATGAACGTCTGTCTGATGGGTGTGTTTAATGGTGAAGGACCTAGATGAACGTCTGTCTGATGGGTGTGTTTAATGGTGAAGGACCTAGATGAAGGTCTGTCTGATGGGTGTGTGTTTAATGGTGAGCGACCTAGATGAAGGTCTGTCTGATGGGTG
>NW_027003757.1:54654-114546 GCF_036934945.1 Oncorhynchus masou masou
CACTAAACAGAGATCTCTACTGCCTCTGATCTGGTGGACTCACTAAACAGAGAACGTCCCTGGTCATCTCTACTGCCTCTGATCTGGTGGACTCACTAAACAGAGAACTTCCTGGTCTCTCTACTGGTCATCTCTACTGCCTCTGATCTGGTGGACTCACTAAACAGAGAACGTCCCTGGTCATCTCTACTGCCTCTGATCTGGTGGACTCACTAAACAGAGAACGTCCCTGGTCATCTCTACTGCCTCTGATCTGGTGGACTCACTAAACAGAGGTCATCTCTACTGCCTCTGATCTGCTGGACTCATAAACAGAGAACGTCCCTCATCTCTACTGCCTCTGATCTGGTGGACTCACTAAACAGAGAACGTCCCTGGTCATCTCTACTGCCTCTGATCTGGTGGACTCACTAAACAGAGAACTTCCCTGGTTATCTCTACTGCCTCTGATCTGGTGGACTCACTAAACAGAGAACATCCCTGGTTATCTCTACTGCCTCTGATCTGGTGGACTCACTAAACAGAGAACATCCCTGGTTATCTCTACTGCCTCTGATCTGGTGGACTCACTAAACAGAGATCCCTGGTTATCTCTACTGCCCCTGGTCATCTCTACTCTACTGCCTCTGATCTGGTGGACTCACTAAACAGAGAACGTCCTCTACTGTCATCTCTACTGCCCCTCTTATCTCTATCTCTGATCTGGTGGACTCACTAAACAGAGAACGTCCCTGGTCATCTCTACTGCCTCTGATCTGGTGGACTCACTAAACAGAGAACTTCCCTGGTCATCTCTACTGCCTCTGATCTGGTGGACTCACTAAACAGAGAACGTCCCTGGTCATCTCTACTGCCTCTGATCTGGTGGACTCACTAAACACAAATGCTTTGTTTGTAAATGATGTCGGAGTGTTGGAGTGTGTCCCTCATAGAGATTGCAGGCTGTAGGGTGAAGATACCCCGAGACTCCGATCCTGGGTCTGTTTAGCATTTTCCTCACCAATGGTTAAGGTTAGGATTGGGGGAGGGGGACCTGATCCTAGATCTGTACCTAGGGGAAACTTCACCCTGAGCGAGAAGTCAGTCAACATTCCAATCACTTCCTTCTTCATTGGAAAACATGCAAATGCTCATCTCGGTCACAGGAAGAGTACACCTGCATCCCAAATGACACCCTATATAGTACACTACTTTTGACCAGGGCCCATTGGGCACTATGTAGGGTATAGGGTACAATTTAGGATGAAGTCCTGCATTTTATTATGACCACAGTAATAACTTCCGCCAGGTTGCAGTTCGGTTATAAAGACATAAAAACAAAGGGCTTTTTCAATAGTTGGAAGTGTGCCCCACCTGCACTCTTGTGGTTACAATTCTCACAACAAGCATTGCTTTCCAGTCCTCTGAAACAAAGTACTGTGGTTTTGTCTTTTTTACAGCACTGATCTGCACATTTTTTTTAAACCTTTATTTAACTAGAAGTCAGTTAAGAACAAATTCTTATTTTCAATGACAGCCTAGGAACAGTAGGGGGCAGCACAACAGATTTGTACCTTGTCAGCTCAGGGGTTTGAAATTGGAACCTTCCGTTTACTAGTCCAACACTCTAACCACTAGGCTACCCTGCACCCTGTATTGTGAGGCACAGTACTGTTGAACAGGATGATGGGAAATAACAAAGCCCTGACAACCTCCACAAGACACATGAAAACATTAACCCTTTATACACATCACTGAAAGCCAAGAAATGATTAACTGAATTAAACATTAGAGTTTAGAACTTTAGAAAATGAGACAAAGTATTTAGAAAATAAGTTTATTTGATGTTAGAGGAGTTACCAGACAGGACAACTGGTGATTCACGTGGTTGATTGTTTGACAATGAAATGGGCCCCTTCCCTCGGCCACGTTACTTCCAGAACCCACAAACAAATTGGTACCGAGGAAGACCTGTGTGCTCAGCCTTTACTAAGGCATATTGGGGTGCAACACATTGGCAGTCCAATGAAGGAAAACACTCAAACTGACCGCAACTCTAAACTTCACCCTAGTCTTAATTAGAACAAACCTAATTTATTGCCTAATGAATATGACCAAGGAATGTTCCTAGTTCATTACGTGTTTCAATAGTTCAGTAATGAAGCCCAGGTGGATTCCATACTTACAATACAGAGAAATATGGCTTCCAGAATTCATTCATTCATATTCAGCTGTCCCCATAGGAGAACCCTTTTTGGTTCCAGGTAGTTTTTGGTTCCAGGTAGAACCCTTTTTGGTTCCAGGTAGAACCCTTTTTGGTTCCAGGTAGAACCCTTTTCTGGTTCCCTTTTGTGGAAAGGGTTCTACATGGAACCCAAAAGGGTTATTCTACCTGGAACAAAATAGGTTCTACCTGGAACCAAAAATAGTTCTTCAAAGAGTTCTCGTATAGGAGACGAAGTGACCTTTTTAGGTTCAACATAGCACCTTTTGTACAGAGGAATCAACACAATGTAAAGGGAACCAGGCCCATATTCAGAAAGCCTTTGAGAGTAGTAGTACTGATCTAGGATCAAGGTCCCGCTGTCCATGTAACACCAACACATGTTATCTTATTTATAAGAAGAAGAAAACACATCCGAGATCAACCTTCCTTCTCTGAAGAAGATTTATAAATATCAGCCCTGATTTTTTTAATGAGTCGTCCCTCCTTTGACATTTGATTTATTTATTATTTATTTGGGGGTAAAACAACATGCCAGTCACTTCCTTCTTCAGTGGAAAACATGCAAATGCTCATCTAGGTCACGCAAAGACTACGACTATGTCCAAAATGGCACCCTATCCCCTATGTAGTGTACTACTTTTGTCCAGGGCCCATAGGGCACTATGTAGGGAACAGGGTACAATTTAGGATGCAGTTCTACATCTTAGTTTGACCGCAGTAATCACTTCTGTGAAGGTGCAGTGTGGTTGTATAGTCCTACATTTAAACAGAGTAAAACCAAAGGGACTTTTTGAATAGTTGGAAGACCCTTGTGTGTCCCATCTACACTCTTGTGGTTTCGTTTCTCACTACAAGCATTGCTTTCCATTCCTCTGAAACAATGTACTGTGGTTTTGTCTTTTACAGCACTGATCTGCAAATACTGCGTATACCTGCATGTGAGGCACAATACTGTTGAACAGGATGATGGGAAATAACAAAGCCCTGACAACCTCCACAAGACACATGAAAACATTAACCCTTTATACACATCACTGAAAGCCAAGAAATGATTAACTGAATTAAACATTAGAGTTTAGAACTTTAGAAAATGAGACAAAGTATTTAGAAAACAAGTTTATTTGATGTTAGAGGAGTTACCAGACAGGAAAACTGGTGATTCACGTGGGTGATTGGTTGACAATGAAATGGGCCCCTTCCCTCGGCCACGTTACTTCCAGAACCCACAAACAAATTGGTACCGAGGAAGACCTGTGTGCTCAGCCTTTACTAAGGCATATTGGGGTGCAACACATTGGCAGTCCAATGAAGGCAAACGCTAAAACTGACCCCAACCCCAACCCTAACCTTAACCCTAGCCTTAAACCTAACCCTGGTCCAGTTGTAACCAATGAGGAAATTCAACATGGGTTCGCAGGTCAGTCACGTCCCTCTAGTGTTTCCCATCGTACTGGTACGGAGGAGGTGGCTGGTAATAAGAGCTAGCATGAAGATGAGCGTGTGTGGCAGGCAGCATGGGAGGAGCTTGTGTGGCAGGCAACATGGGAGGAGCTTGAGGAGTAGTTGCCATTTCCATGTTGATTGCGTTTCTATAGCTAAGATCCATGGTCACCTCAGCCGAGGAGGCTTTTTGGATTCTACGGGTCATTACCAACGCCAGAATCATTACAATGGCCTGCAAGTAAGAGACAATGAAATGGGTTTTAATTTCAACCTATAAGATATGGCTTGTATATTGTAAACAGATGCGTTGTTTAATACTTATTTTATTAAAAATCAAGCATATCTTCTTCCCTTCCTCTTCAATGAAGGCTGTTCTCTTTTTTTTTTCCTGCCCAATGTAATTAAGGCTCGTCATGGCCGTCAACAAAGTGTTTGGCTTGTGAGACCGATTGGAAAGGCATCTTAATCAGCGAAGCTTCATTAAAATATCAAGTTTGATAGGAGCAGAACAGTGACATTCACTTTGTATCTATGTGTTGTAGGCAGGCCTACATTATTTGGCCTTTGTATCTGTGTTATAGGCAGACCTACATTATTTGGCCTTTGTATCTATGTGTTATAGGCAGATCTACATTATTTTACCTCTGTATCTATGTGTTGTAGGCAGACCTACATTATTTGGCCTTTGTATCTATGTGTTATAGGCAGACCTACATTATTTTACCTTTGTATCTATGTGTTATAGGCAGATCTACATTATTTTACCTTTGTATCTATGTGTTGTAGGCAGATCTACATTATTTTACCTTTGTATCTATGTGCTGTAGGCAGATCTACATTATTTTACCTTTGTATCTATGTGTTATAGGCAGACCTACATTATTTTACCTTTGTATCTATGTGTTATAGGCAGACCTACATTATTTTACCTTTGTATCTATGTGCTGTAGGCAGGCCTACATTATTTTACCTTTGTATCTATGTGCTGTAGGCAGGCCTACATTATTTTACCTTTGTATCTATGTGTTGTAGGCAGATCTACATTATTTTACCTTTGTATCTATGTGCTGTAGGCAGGCCTACATTATTTTACCTTTGTATCTATGTGTTGCAGCTCCTGTTTTGGATGTGTGTAAAACCCCCTCCATGATGTAGGCGACCTGTGTAAAACCCCCTCCATGATGTAGGCAACCTGTGTAAAACCCCCTCCAGGATGTGTCAATGCCAATCATGAAACGACAGTTGAACATCTTGGTGAATACCTGTGTACCTCGTATTTAGAAGTAATTTTTCTTGTAACAATAGTTTATTTTCATATTTATTTGTATTTATTTGGATCCAAAAACCCTTACCCTAGGCAACACAGGTTCAACAGCATTACGTCATGTCTTATTTTATGATATCAATAGGCTACATTTGACTTGTATTTATTGTTGGTGCTTGTTTTTTGTAGAATTTGATTTAAACCTAAACTTATTAGAATGATTCAACATCCTGGTTTTATGGTGAGAACGTACGTGGCGTGCATACAATGCAACGTCTGGAGAAGTGTGAATGCGATCTGTAACATGGTGGCAGGGCCTGGGAGACGGAGCAAAGTTTGTATTTTTTTTAAGTAGACAAGTCAGTTAAGAACAAATTCTTATTTTCAATGACGGCCTATCCCAGCCAAACCCTAACGACGCTGGGCCAATTGTACGTTGCCATATGGGGAAACCAATCATGTCTGGTTGTGATACAGCCTGGAATCGAACCAGGGTCTGTAGTGACACCTCTAGCACTCAGATGCAGTGCATAGGACTGCTGTGCCACTCAGGAGCCCCCCACCCACAAAACAAAGTACAGAGAGATCCTTGATAAAAACCTTGTCCAGAGCTCTCAGGACCTCAGACTGGTTGTGCTCTTCTACGATACAAATGCAGCACTCACCGTAATGACCACGTAGAAAATACAGGTGTTCCTCACAATATTCATGTCCATGTACATCTTCACAAGTAGATCAAGACAAGGCTGCAATGATACCAACAAAGGAATTACACAATGAATATTAACACCAACAGTTCTATGTTATGTTTAGCTATTAAATTAGAATAACTAGACTACTGTACGTATAGGAAAACCAACACTCACTTGTTTGTAAACAAAGCCATGCTGTATGCAGGGAGAAAATACACAAATTTCAGTGTTCAGTCCATACAAGTATACAGTGAATGTTTAATTTTAGACCTTTATTTAACCAGGCAAGTCAGTTAAGAACACATTCTAATTTTCAATGACGACCTGGGAACAGTGGGTTAACTGCCTGTTCAGGAGCAGAACGACAGATTTGTACCTTGTCAGCTCAGGGATTTGAACTCACAACCTTCTGGTTACTAGTCCAACGCTCTAACCACTAGGCTACCCTGCCGCCCCAGACAGTGTAATTTCTGTACATGTAAGACCCAGTCTGACCTCAGTAAAAACACAGGACTCTCGTCGGAGAGGATCGCATGTACACGAGAAGGGGACACGAGAACCCCAATCTTCATGCCCATTGACCAATCCACAGCATTCACCCTGTTCAGAGTTTTAAGAAGAGTGAAACAAGAAACAAGACGAACGGCAAGGCAATTCACATTTAATTCAATATTTAACAGAATGATTTGAAACGTACTTTCGGGACCACCTATCAGTTTTTCTGATTGTTTGTTGTTGATTAAAGTGAAACATTTAATGACATGGGTGTGGATGTCTTAAGATCTAGTTTAGACCAGTTTAACTGATTATTAAAAAAACACATCGTGTTAGATAATAACTTACAATGGTTTGCAGTTGCATCAGTCCTGGTACCACATCTCCTCCATTTGTGTGCAACGGGATGTATCCTTCATACCAGGCTTTCATCATATTTGGAAGCTGGAGATTATTATTTTTGTTATTTTTTTTGAGGGGGGGATTGGACACAGAATTAATTAAATACCAACGTTGTTTTTAAATATTTGTTTAATTACATTTTGATGGACTTGAACCTGTAATTCTGTCCTACCTGTGGTGGAAGGTAGTAGATCAGAAAACCCAGTCCAAAGCATCGCAGACAAGATCCAACTGAATACTGCATCACCCCATGAGGAAAGAAGATAATAAACATGATATATTTTGGGCAGTACACTGTACCCCATGATGTACTTGACTTGGTCTTAGTTAAATGGGTCAAATAATAAGTATTTTATTTGTTGATTATACCAATGAGATGTTGGCGTTAATACAGGGGATATCTGGGGTTGAGCCATCGGTTTTTGGACTTTTCAATGAACACGATGTAGCTATTTATTATTGAAGAATATAACTTATAAAGCCTCAGGAGCTCAGTTCAAACATCTTCCAGGTTTGAGAGTGGTTACATTTTTCAAGCCCCGTCCCTCAGCGGTTTACAAAATAGCATCAGGATGATGGCAATGTTTGAATCCCAGATGGCCCCTTTAAGAACTGAACGTACCGTGATCAGGAAGTTCTTGTTCTTCTTACGAGCTCCATGCAGACCCGTGATGCCAAGGAGAAAGGAGACCACACCTGCTGTGAAGATAGTCCATCTGACTGGAGACAGACGTTCATCTAGGACCTTCACCATTAAACACACCCCCTCAGACAGACGTTCATCTAGGTCCTTCACCATTAAACACACACCCATCAGACAGACCATCTAGGTCCTTCACCATTAAACACACACCCATCAGACAGACGTTCATCTAGGTCCTTCACCATTAAACACACACCCCTCAGACAGACGTTCATCTAGGTCCTTCACCATTAAACACACACCCATCAGACAGACGTTCATCTAGGTCCTTCACCATTAAACACACACCCCTCAGACAGACGTTCATCTAGGTCCTTCACCATTAAACACACACCCATCAGACAGACCATCTAGGTACTTCACCATTAAACACACACCCATCAGACAGACTTTCATCTAGGTCCTTCACCATTAAACACACACCCATCAGACAGACGTTCATCTAGGTCCTTCACCATTAAACACACACCCCTCAGACAGACGTTCATCTAGGTCCTTCACCATTAAACACACCCATCAGACAGACGTTCATCTAGGTCCTTCACCATTAAACACACACCCATCAGACAGACGTTCATCTAGGTCCTTCACCATTAAACACACACCCATCAGACAGACGTTCATCTAGGTCCTTCACCATTAAACACACACCCATCAGACAGACCTTCATCTAGGTCCTTCACCATTAAACACACCCATCAGACAGACGTTCATCTAGGTCCTTCACCATTAAACACACCCATCAGACAGACGTTCATCTAGGTCCTTCACCATTAAACACACACCCATCACAGACCTTCATCTAGGTCCTTCACCATTAAACACACCCATCAGACAGACCTTCATCTAGGTCCTTCACCATTAACACTTGCAGTTTGTTCCAATGCAGTTACACCATTAAACACAACCCATCAGACAGACCTTCATCTAAACCTTCACCATTAAACACACACCCATCACAGACCTTCATCTAGGTCCTTCACCATTAAACACACAATGAAACTCATCTAGCCATCAATCTGAAGAAACAGACATTCATCTAGGGAGAAAAACCAGAAGAACATTTATATTATTCACACACCCATCAGACAGACGTTCATCTAGGTCCTTCACCATTAAACACACACCCATCAGACAGACGTTCATCTAGGTCCTTCACCATTAAACACACACCCATCAGCAGACCTTCATCTAGGTCCTTCACCATTAAACACAAATCAGACAGACCTTCATCTAGGTCCTTCACCATAAAACACACACCCATCAGAACAGACCTTCATCTAGGTCCTTCACCATAAACACACACCCATCACAGACGTTCATCTAGGTCCTTCACCATTAAACACACACCCATCAGACAGACTTCATCTAGGTCCTTCACCATTAAACACACACCTCAGACAGAACCATCTAGGTCCTTCACCATTAAACACACACCCATCAGACAGACTTCATCTAACTCCTTCACAAAACCACACCCCTCAATATGAAAATACAATACAAAATAATTTTCCATGTCACACCCTGGGTCTGACTAACTAATAAACTAAAACACACATTTATACAGAATATTGGACACCAAGGCGTATTACAATAGTTTCCGTTAATGATTGATTAAAAATAAATCCAACACAATAACATGATATTTAAGTGTTGCGTTACCACTTGTAGGATTGTGAAGAAAAGCAGCCAGCCTCTAATAGAGCAGGAACAACACATGTTGCAGCTCTGGTCTCACCTCTGACTCGTTCTGAGAGAATGTGCATTGAAAGAAGAACTCTGGGGTTTGTCATTTCCTGTAACTGACAAGTGTCTTGACAGTGATTATACAGAGTTCCTCTTAGACATCAGGTTGGTGTTCATTGGTGCACATCATATAAAAACACAAACCCAAAATGTTTCTTATTGGACAGGTTCAGTTAGTCCCTCCCAGTTTGTTATCAGTCTTCAGTTTGGTGCCTAACGAATACAACCCAGGACTGCTCCTGATTCATAAGGTTGTGTTATAGTTCATGACCCCACGAAGACATGCAAATTACAGATGGATTCTATACAGGTTATATGGGGAGTACTGAGGAATCAACACCATGTAAAAAAGGGAGCTGGGCCAATATTCATAAAGCCTCTGAGTAGGAGTGCTGACCTAGGATCAGATCTCCCCCCACCATCCATGTAATCTGACCTAGGATCAGATCTCCCCCCACCGTCCATGTAATCTGACCTAGGATCAGATCTCCCCCCACCATCCATGTAATCTGACCTAGGATCAGATCTCCCCCACACGTCCATCTGACCTAGGATCAGATCCCCCCACCGTCCATGTAATCTGACCTAGGATCAGATCTCCCCACCAGTAATCTGTCCATCAGTCCTTCATAATCTGACCTAGGATCAGATCTCCCCCACCATCCATGTAATCTGACCTAGGATCAGATCTCCCCCCACCGTCATCTAGGTCCACCATGTGTCCATGTAACTGACATGATCACCGTCCATCTGACCTAGGATCAGATCTCCCCACCATGTAATCTGACCTAGGATCAGATCTCCCCCACAGTCCATGTAATCTGACCTATCCACCATGTAATCTGACCTAGGATCAGATCTCCCCTACCATTAATCTGACCTAGGATCCATGTAATCTGACCTAGGATCAGATCTCCCCCTACCATCCATGTA
This sequence comes from Oncorhynchus masou masou, assembly GCF_036934945.1. NCBI lineage: Eukaryota > Metazoa > Chordata > Actinopteri > Salmoniformes > Salmonidae > Oncorhynchus > Oncorhynchus masou. Next base: position 64,539 of record NW_027003757.1, read on the forward strand.
ATCTGACCTAGGATCAGATCTCCCCCACCGTCCATGCAATCTGACCTAGATCAGATCTCCCCCACCGTCCATGTAATCTGACCTAGGATCAGATCTCCCCCACCGTCCATGTAATCTGACCTAGGATCAGATCTCCCCCCACCGTCCATCATGTAATCACCTAGGATCAATCTCCCCCCCATCCATGAATCTGACCTAGGATCAGATCTCCCCACCGTCCATGTAATCTGACCTAGGATCAGATCTCCCCACCATCCATGCAATCTGACCTAGGATCAGATCTCCCCCATTACCATCCATGTAATCTGATCTAGGATCAGATCTCCCCCATTAAACACACACCCAATCTGACCTAGGATCAGATCTAGATCCATGTAATCTGATCCTTGAACCTAGATCAGCCCTTTGAGGTTTTAAGAATATGGGACCGGATTTCTTAATGAGTCAAAGTTGTTCTCTGAAGAGGCGGGCTGGAGGCGAGGATGCAAATGAGGAAACCAAGTGAGCTACGACTTTTTATTTCTGATGTGCCTCAAAAAGGGAACAGCCATAAAACCATTGGTCACAGGCCTTGAACAGAAGACGTTCTGACATGTACTGCAATCATTATACAACTCAAATACATAACAGGTGAATGTATGTACAGCGTGATCAATATTTACCGTCAGACTTTAATATCTACGAGATGATGGCCATAAAACGGGGGGGGGGGGGGGGAAGTTCAACACGTCAGCATGAATAATACACAGTTCAGTGTATGGACAGCGAAGCCCCCAATTCAGAGAGAGACAGTAGAGCAGTAGACAATGAAACAGAGCTCCTTTAATTAAAGAAAAAAAAATACACTAATTCATGTTCAATGACATATGGATCAATCAACTTCACAAGTGAAGAAACTGCCATAATTTAACAAAGATCTGAAATCTAAATCAGAGCATCATTTGATGCAGGTAAATGATGGAGAAACACATGATGCATTGTGGTCCATAGTTCAGCAGGTTGGGGGTCCAGTCCATTTCCAGTCAATTCACAAAGCAAACCTAATTCCAAATGTTCCTGATTGAGGAGAACTGGAATTTCAGTGTACTTTCTGAATGGACTAGATTTGAACCCCAATGTTCAGTATCAAGTACATGTTGCAAGCATGCTGTATGGGTTATGTCAAAGCCAGCTTTTGATCAAGTCATGATTGGGGTCAATTTGAATTGAAGTCAGTCAATTGAGGAAGTGAATTGTATTTAACATTGCTAATGTAAAAACTTGGAATAAATAACTTCTGCTTTTCAGTTTGAGAAATCATTGAATTTTTTCTTCTTCATTTATTGTATTGGACTTTCATTTGACTTCCTGAATTGATGACTTCCCATTCAACTTGACCACAACCCCAGATCAAGTGTATCACGTGTTGCTGCATTAGACAGTGTTGGCGTCCCTCTTCCCAATCTGGCAGTACAGGGTCATGGCGAAGGCCATTCCAAAGAGCTGAAACACAAAAACAGATACGTCACAACCTATTCACTACCCGGCTATAGCCCGGTCCCACATCAGTTTGTGGTGTCTAGCCTGGTTCCAGATCCATTTGTACAGTCTTGCCAACAGGTTGTTAATTGCCAATGACAAACAGCCATCGGCGTTGCCAAGAAGGTGCCAACAGATCTGGGATCAGGATACATTCACTAAGTACTGAGTGAATTACACATATCCATCGTAATGCCAATGAGAACAGCCATAAAGTAAGAGTTAGTGAAGATGAAACAGACCAGTACTGAACAGTGACTAGAACAATACAAATGTATTCCATTTATATGACTGGTACAGTACATAATATATTGTATTAATAGAGGCTTTGTTATGCATAATATAATGTATTAATATAAGCTTTGTGTTAAGGGAATTTTTATCAATGATGACTAATTATGTATCCGTTTCAAATCAGGACTGACTAATCAGAATACTATTACGTTACTGCATATGTACTAATCAGAATACTATTACGTTGCTGCATATGTACTAATCAGAATACTATTACGTTACTGCATATGTACTAATCAGAATACTATTACGTTACTGCATATGTACTAATCAGAATACTATTATGTTACTGTATATGTACTGAGTTTTCTTTCTGATCCCAGTGCTGAATATAATGTGTGTAAATGTGGTCAAGTGTTAGAACAATACGGTCTGTTCCTTACTGCAATAATGAACGATATCTTCAACTCAGAATACTATCTACACAAGTTACTGGCTCATATGTACTAAATCAGAATACGATTGGGAAGGCTTGTTACTGCATTTGTACTAGGGTGGGAGAAGACGGGTTACTGCATAATGCGTCATATTTATACCTGTGGTAACCTGTTTCTGTTCAGTACAAAGAGCAGTAGAGATTGATTTAAGACTGGGCTACTGTATTATTATAGAATAAGGGTCTTACAAATCCTGTATGAATTGACAAGTGTTTAAATGTACTAATTGAATTAAAACAGAGCAATTTAATTCCTTTAAACACTTTGTTATAGAGATTGAACTTTTGGATTCTTACCATCAAGACTGCGATACCAAATGCAATCCCCAGCGCGATGATTGCGTTCTTCTCCATGAAGGAAGTCACAAACTTGACACAAGGCTGCAGAGGACAAAGCAAACAGTCAACACTAGTGAACACCAGGTCAGGGTAATGTCAAAGACACTGCTTTTATCATCCTGGAACCCTCTATGGTTTCATGTGGCTGTAGATCATTTCCCTGTACAGGTTCTGTTTATAGGAGTGTAGTAATGGTAATGTATGGTAGTAATAAGCTCTTTCCTGAGGACGGCTCATTGTTACTGTCCCCATATTGTATTCATTTTCTTTCTTGAATTTGACCTCACCATCCCAAGGCAGTGTTACGCTGAATACTAGATGCTGTTCTTCCACTAACCTCATTGCAACTCCCCTCCAAGTCTCCGACCACTACCTTGTATCCTTTTCCCTCTCGCTGGTCAGGATGGTATTGAGTTAGAACTCTGCCTCTTCCATCCTATCATCTCTTCCCTCTGGTACTTCTCCAACCTATCTCCTGATTCTGTCCTATCCATGTTAATCCAGGCCGGAACGGTGTTATCCGTGGCTCGATGACTCATTGAAGCTCACTTTTAGGAATTAGGAAAACCTTACATCCTTTCATCAATTTTCCTCCTCTGTCTCTGCTGCTAAAGCCACTTTCCAAATTCCAAGCATCTGCCTCTAACCCTAGGAAGCTAATTATGCCACCTTCCCCTCCCTCCTGAATCCTCCCCCCCCCTCCTCCTCTCTGCAGATGACTTCAGAATAAACCATTTTGAAAAGAAGGTCTGCAGAATCCGATCCTCGTTTGCAAGTACAAACGACACCGCTAGCTGCCCTACCCTGTGCTCTGACTATTACAGATGAAATCTCGCTTCTTGTATGTACCGGCCATAAACAACCTTTGACCCATATCCTACTTCTCCAGACCAAAGACCTTTCCCTTACCTACTACTCATCAACTCATCCCTGACCGCTGGCTATGTCCCTTCCGTCTTCAAGAGAGCGAGAGTTGCACCCCTTCTGAAAAAATACCTCGATCCCTCCGATGTCAACAACTCAGACCAGTATCCCTTCTTTCTTTGTCTCCAAAACTCTTGAACGTTCCTGGCAGCTCTCCCGCTATCTCTCTCAGAATGACCTTCTCGATCCAAATCAGTCAGGTTTCAAGACTAGTCATTCAACTGAGACTGCTCTTCTCTGTATATGTACTAATCCGCACTGCTAAAGCTAACTTCTCCTCTGCTCTCATCAGGTTCTAGACATATCGGCTGCCTTCGATACTGTGAACCATCAGATCCTCCTCTCCACCCTCTCCGAGTATGTACATCTCCGAATGCTTGATTGCGTCCTACCTGGTAATACTAGGTATGTGGCGAGAATCTGTCTCCTCGCCAGTTCACCACTGGTGTCCCCCAGGGCTCTGTTCTAGTTCTCCTATTCTCGCTATACACCAAGTCACTTGGCTCTGTCATAACCTCACATGGTCTCTCCTATCATTGCTATGGACGACATGTATATCTTCTCCTTTCCCCTTCTGATGACCAGGTGGAATGTCTCTGCATGTCTGGCAGACATATCAGTGTGGATGAGGATCACCACCTCAAGCTGAACCTCGGCAAGACGGAGCTGCTCTTTCTTCCTCCCGGGGAAGGACTGCCCGCTCCATGATCTCGCCATCACGGTTGACAACTCCATTGTGTCCTCCTCCCAGTGCGCTAAGAACCTTGTAATGTGGTCAACACCCTGTCGTATAACCAACATCATGGCGGTGGCCCGTGTTCTGTGGTTCATGCTCTAAACATCCGTACGACCCTGCCTCACACAGGAAGCGGCGCAGGTCCTAATCCAGGCACTATCTCCCGGGATTACTGCAAACTCGCTGTTGGCTGGGCTCCAGCCTGTGCCATTAAACCCCTAAACTCATCCAGAACGCCGCAGCCCGTCTGGTGTTCAACCTTCCCAAGTTCTCTCACGTCACCCCGCTCCTCCGCTCTCTCCACTGGCTTCAGTTGAAGTCAGTTCCGCTACAAGACCATGGTGCTTGCCTACGGAGCTGTGAGGGTAACGGCACCGCAGTACCTCCAGGCTCTGATCAGGCCCTACACCCAAGCAAGGGTGCATTCATCCACCTCTGGCCTGCTCGCCTCCCTACCATTGAGGAAGTACAGTTCCCGTCAGCCCAGTAAAACTGTTAATGTAGGCCCCCCAATGGTGGAACAAACTCCCTCACGACGCCAGGACAGCGGAGTCAATCACCACCTTCCGTAGTGTACCTGGAATGTAAGGAATACCTAGGATAGGATAATGTAATCCTACCCCCTTAATGATTTAGTGCACTATTGTAAAGTGGCTACTGGATGTCAGAAGGTGAATTCACCAATTTGTAAGTCGCTCTGGATAAGAGTTCTGCTAAATGACTTAAATGTAATGTAAATGTAGTGTATGGAATGTAGAGTAGTGGAATGGTAATGTATGGTAGTATAGTGGAATGTAGAGTAGTGGTAGTGTAGAGTAATGGTAATGTATGGTAGTGTAGTGGTAGTGTAGTGGAATGTAGAGTAGTGGTAGTGTAATGGTAATGTATGGTAGTGTAGAGTAGTGGTAGTGTAGTGGAATGTAGAGTAGTGGTAGTGTAATGGTAATGTATGGTAGTGTAGAGTAGTGGTAGTGTAATGGTAATGTATGGTAGAGTAGTGGTAGTGTAGTGGAATGTAGAGTAGTGGTAGTGTAATGGTAATGTATGGTAGTGTAGAGTAATGGTAATGTATGGTAGTGTAGAGTAGTGGTAGTGTAGTGTAATTGTAATGTATGGTAGTGTAGGGTAGTAGGTAGTGTAGTGGAATGTAAAGTAGTGGTAGTGTAATGGTAATGTATGGTAGTGTAGAGTAGTGGTAGTGTAGTGTAATGTAGTGCAGCAGTAATGTAATGTGCGTTTATTGACGTTTCCTTTATACCAAGTAAAGCCACCTTCCTTGAGTTTTCTAAATAGTATTTTGTTAATATGTGATTGCCTGCTTACCGTTGAGTACACTTGGCGTCCATCTGCACTTTGGCACGTCTGAGAGGTGTCAACACAGTTACAAGAGCTGGGGACAGTGGAGCCCCAGTCAGAGGGTCCGTTGATCAGTCCACAGCACTTTGCCTGAAAAACAAAGGAGTTAGCCCTCCGTCTCACCGACAAAGGGGTTGTGTTCAGTAAAGGCACACTGGCATTTTCCCGTTGCAAATTATTTCACTACAATCTGTTGAGGTAGCAACCCATCTAACAATTTTTTTTTTAAAGTTATTCAGTTAGTCAACAAAACAATCCAATAACATTCGTAGCCGATTTAGAACAATTAATCTGGACCCAACTAATTAAGTTAAACCAATAATTATTCATACATTCATGACAGGACCATCGATTACTGCGTCCCCGAATTGCACTCCGTTCCCTTTGGAAACAAAGTAGGACCCTATGGGTTCTGCTCAAAAGTACTTCACTACAGGGAATTGATACAATGTGGCACATCCTATGTCCAGGTGATTCATCTTGGGACCTGTGAAACCACCACTTTTTGGGGGAGGCAGGTAGCCTGGTGGATAGAGCATTGGGCCAGCAACTGAAATGTTGCTAGATTGAATCCCCGAGCTGACAAGGTAAGACAAAAATATGAACAATATGCCGCTGAACAAGGCAGTTAACCCTCTGTTCCTCGGCCGTCACTGTAAATAAGAATTTGTTCTTAACTGTGTTATCATGGGTAATACCATTGAGGAGTTTTGAATTGTAGGGTGGTGTGGGGGGGGGGGGGGGGGTTCAACTTCATTGGCTGATCCCTCCTTATGGCCCTGTTGGAGTCACGTCCAACTTGGTCATCAGGAGAGATCAAAGAACTCATTGAACTTGTGATGAAGTGTACTACTTCAAAACAGCGAGTACCTCAACGGCGTTGCCCCTGTGTTCACAGACACCATAATTGGACATGTAAAAAGAAAATCTATCATTCTGTATGGTACCTCCACTTCCAGTTTCTGCAAGTCCGTTTGAACTTCAGGCTTCTGGTCCTTCAGTGGTAGCAGCTTCGCCAGAGTCTCCTTCACCCACACCTGAGACTGGAAGAGGCCATTTACAGTCATGGAACAGTAGGGGAGTCACACAAAGACACGAAACAGGTGTGGACCAGTAGGGGAGTCACACAAAAACAGGTGTGGACCAGTAGGGGAGTCACACAAAGACATGAAACAGGTGTGGAACAGTAGGGGAGTCACACAAAGACACGAAACAGGTGTGGAAAGGATGTTTTATTACCACATTCAACAAGTATCAAGGTCCCAACAGGTTAAGAGTTTCGGGCAAGGAACCGAGAGGTCGAAGGTTAGAATCCGGGCCGAATAAGGGACAAACTGTCGCTGTTCCTTTGCACAAGGCAACCTAGTTGCACCTGCAAGTCGCTCTGAATAAGAGCTTCTCCTAAATGAATAAAATATAAAAATCTGATCGCACCGAGTGGGTCATCACGGGTGATGATGTCCTCCTTACCTTCCCCTCACTGACACGGTGTGTGAGACATCCCTCTGAGCACAGAATTCAAGTCAACTTCTATTCCACGTTAGTTCAACGTAATTTCATTGAAATGTGGAAACGCTGATTCAACCAGTGAGGGTTTCCTCCTTACCTTCTTCTCTCCGACAGCTCCCAGGATTCCGGCGATCAACAGGAGGATGAAGATGAGGAGCAGCCCGAGGAAGAACTGAAACAAAAACAACCGCACATTTGACATTTGTCCCATTAAGGGGACAGGGGACAGATATCTGGGTTTAACATTTTAATCTGATTTGGGTTTTTACCAAACTGAAACGATACTCTGATCCTTCAGATAAGGATTTGGTAATTCAATATCACCTTTAAAAAAAAAAAAAAAATTCAGGATTCAAATTTAGTGATGAGACTATTTTTGATACCGAAAAAAAATATTTACCCAATTTGTGTTACAGCCTGAACTCAAAATGGATTAAACACCCCCCCACCTCACCCATTTATGCACAATACTGCGTAATGGCAAAAAAAATGTTTTAGACATTCGCACATTTATTGAAATCACATTTATAAAAGTATCCACCCAACCCCCCTTGAATACTTTCTGAAGGCACAATATAAAAGGGATTTGCTCCATTTTAAATTTGACTTATTTTCATTAAATGTAGTTCACTCATCTCTGTGTCCCTGTAATTGTGAAGTAGTACCCCAATGTCAATTAGATGGTGTGGTGTGGGCCAATTCAAAGCACTGAAAATCTGGATTCTGTGATCTTGATATGTTGCCATCTGGATCAGATTGATCCATTATTTTCTGGAGTTGGAAGAAATGGCTGAAAAACAGCCAGATTGTAATCGTCTGATCCTGGATAACAAACACAGACTCTGGATCATTCTGATCTCTAAAGTTGTGAAAAACGAAGAAGAAGACTTGTCCAATGGGTGACCTGGGAAACCAGCTCACACGTGGCATCTTTTGCAAGAGTGACATCTCTGACATGTATGAAAAGGTTAAATAAATGATTGTGTGTGTAGGTACTTTTTCCACATTGTTCCATCTTACATACAACACGCCATAATGACAAAGCGAAAACAAGTTTTGCATTTTTTTTGCAAATTTATTTTAAAAAACTGAAATCTTATTTACATAAGTATTCAGACCCTTTGTTATGAGACTCGGAAGTGATCTCAGGTGCATCTTATTTACATTGATCGTCCTTGATATGTTTCTACAACTTGAATTGAGTCCACCTGTGGTCAATTTAATTGGACATGATTTGGAAAGGAACACATCTGTCTATACAATGTCCCAGGGTTGACCGTGCATGTCAGAGCAAAAACCAATCCGTGAGGTTCAAGGAGTTGTCCGTATAGCACAGACACGGGAAAGGATAGCCAATCAAATATTCTGTGGCATTGATCAGTGGCGTCCATCATTCTTAAATGGAAGACGTTTGGAACCACCAAGACTCAACCTAGAGCTGTCCTCACGGCCAAACTGAGCAATAGGGGAAGGGGCTTGGTCAGTGAGGTGACCAAGAAACCGATGGTCACTCTGACAGAGGTCTAGAATTCCTCTGGAAATGGGAGAACGTTCCAGAATGGCAACAATCTTTGCAGTACTCCACCAATCAGGCCTTCATGGTAGAGTGGCCAGACAGAAGCCACTCCTCAGTAAAAAGGCTTGGAGTTTGCTAGAAGGCACCTAAAGGAATCGGACCATGAGAAAAATTATTGTGTGATGAAACCAAGATTTAACTCTTTGGCCTGAATGCCAAGCGTCATGTCTTGAGGAAACCTGGCACCATCCCTACGGTGAAGCATGGTGGTGGCAGCATCATGTCTGGAGGAAACCTGGCACCATCCCTATGGTGTATCATGGTGGTGGCAGCATCATGTCTGGAGGAAACCTGGCACCATCCCTACGGTGAAGCATGATGGTGGCAGCATCATGCTGTGGGGATGTTTTTCAGTGGCAGGGACAAGGAGACTAGTCCGGAATGAGGGAAAATGAACGGAGCAAAGTACAGAGAGATACTTGATGAAAACCTGCTCCAGAGCACTCAGGACCTCAGACTGGGGCGAAGCTTCACCTTCCAACAGGACAACAACCCTAAGCACACAGCCAACGCAGGAGTGGCTTCCGGACAAGTCTCAATGTCCTTGAGTGGCCGAGCCAGAGCCCGGACTTGAACCCGATAAAACATCTCTGGAGAGACCTGAAAATAGCTGTGCAGCAACGCTCCCCATTCAACCGGACAGATCTTGCGGGGATCTGCAGAGAAGAATGGGAGAAACTTCCCAAATACAGGTGTGTCAAGCTTGTTGCATCATTCGGGGTGGCAGGGTAGCCTAGTGGTTAGAGCGTTGGACTAGTAACTGGAAGGTTGCAAGTTCAAACCCCGAGCTGACAAGGTACAAATCTGTCGTTCTGCCCCTGAACAGGCAGTTAACCCACTGTTCCTAGACCGTCATTGAAAAAAAGAATATTTTCTTAACTGACTTGCCGAGTTAAATAAAGGTAAAATAAAAATAAAAAAAATTCAACAAGACTCAAGTTTGTAATCGCTGCCAAAAGTGCTTCAACAAAGTACTGAGAAAAGGTCCTGAAGACTTGTAACAGGGATTGTTTTTATTACATTATTACAACCTGTTTTTGCTTTGTCATTAATGGAGTATGGTGATGTCATTATGGGGTATGGTGATGTCATTATGGGGTATGGTGATGTCATTATGGGGTATGGTGATGTCATTATGGGGTATTGTGATGTCATTATGGGGTATTGTGATGTCATTATGGGGTATTGTGATGTCATTATGGGGTATTGATGTCATTATGGGGTATTGTGTAGATTGAGGGGGGAAAAAAGTTCATATATTTTTGAATACGGCTGTAACATGAAATGTGGAACAAGTCAAGGTCTGAAGACGTTGCATATGAAGAGACTGCTTTGGTTAGAACCTAGAACCACTTCAGCGGTTGGCTATTGGGACAGCATTATCCTATGCAGTGTACAATAATGTAACATTTTCAATGTAAATGTGAGGGTTGGCTATTGTAAGGGAGTGTGTTTCCCCTCACCAGAATTAGCATGCATCGGTTTTCCTTAATGGCTCCACAGCAGCCCAGGAAGCCCAGTACCATGATGATGACGCCAACAGCTATCAGCAGGTCTACAAACGGCACTGCCTCATCCATTATCTGAGGGAGGAGGACAGACCGTTACTCATTTTACATGGAGATATGTGCTGAATAGGTTTATATGACTGGATGCGTTTGTTTCAAGGTGTTATTTTTTACTGTGTAAAGAGGGCTTTTGATGGTGTTGGCATTAATTTAGTGTCACACTGGACATTTCCTTACCACGTTCCCATTCTTGCTCACTTTGAGGTAGATGGAGACACCAAGAATGACGCAGCCACTGATCTGGAAAACAAAATGAGATGAAATGAGCGTTTTATCTGGAATCAAACTTTAGAAAGTTGTGTGTCAATGTCACTGGGATTGAAGGAACAGGTCTTGTTGCATACCAACAACATGAATGTGGATTCATTTTAAAGAATCACAACGCACTAGCGACATCTAGTGGCAACTGAGGAACTACAGTTGAACCACCATCACAATGGAGGAGATACAGCATCATCCAGCCCCCACATGAGGATATGTTTCCTGGGTTAACAGTGGACTCTAGACCACATGGGAGAATCTCAATTGCATTAACTTGATTCCTCAGATCCTCTCCTCTTAAATCCAGAGGGGAGAGGATGTGAGGAATCCAGGAAATTAAATAGAGATTAATTGAACATTTTTTTTTTGCCAGTCAACACAACTCCAGTAACTTGAAGCCATCGAAGGATGATTTGTTTGAAAGCATTCCATACTCACAGTATGGGCCTGTGGACATGTAGACATGGGGTTAAATGTCAAGGCTACATGAATGAATGCTCATTATTTAGAGAGATTATATACCATATACCCACATTTATGTTGAAGACATTCTGCGATGACTGGACTATGAATTTTGTAATTATTTTGGCTTTCAAAAAGTTGAGATTCCCTTCAAGTTTTTTCTTTTTTAAAGATTCTAATTGAGATTAACTCCAAATATGAGTCCCCACATCCACACAGCCCCCCTTGTGGCCTAGAGTGGCATAACCATGCAGGAGAGGTTGTGACATGACTTGCATCGTGTCATTCCACACCCGTGCATCCAGTGACTCAAAAACACAGGAACCAGAAAACCTCTCAGCACTAAAGCTAAATGCAAAGAGGGCCGTTTCCAAAACAAACACTGGGGTATAGTCTTCGACAAGAGAGCAAACAACGGTAACTTTGTTCTTTAGCCAGGGACACTTTAAAATGAGCTTCTACACACCATCAACATATTACACTATAACCTAGGTACAGTCAACATATTACACTATAACCTAGGTACAGTCAACATATTACACTATAACCTAGGGACAGTCAACATATTACACTATAACCTAGGGACAGTCAACATATTACACTATAACCTAGGGACAGTCAACATATTACACTATAACCTAGGGACAGTCAACATATTACACTATACCCTAGGGACAGTCAACATATTACACTATAACCTAGGGACAGTCAACATATTACACTATAACCTAGGGACAGTCAACATATTACACTATAACCTAGGGACAGTCAACATATTACACTATAACCTAGGGACAGTCACCATATTACACTATAACCTAGGGACAGTCAACATATTACACTATAACCTAGGGACAGTCAACATATTACACTATAACCTAGGGACAGTCAACATATTACACTATAACCTAGGGACAGTCAACATATTACACTATAACCTAGGGACAGTCAACATATTACACTATAACCTACAGTAGTTACAGTCAACATATTACACTATAACCTAGGTACAGTCAACATATTACACTATAAACAAAGGGACAGTCAACATATTACACTATAACCTAGGGACAGTCACCATATTACACTATAACCTAGGGACAGTCAACATATTACACTATAACCTAGGGACAGTCAACATATTACACTATAACCTAGGGACAGTCAACATATTACACTATAACCTGAGGGACAGTCAGGGACAGTCACCATATTACACTATAACCTAGGGACAGTCAACATATTACACTATAACCTAGGGACAGTCAACATATTACACTATAACCTAGGGACAGTCAACATATTACACTATAACCTAGGTACAGTCAACATATTACACTATAACCTAGGGACAGTCAACATATTACACTATAACCTAGGGACAGTCAACATATTACACTATAACCTAGGTACAGTCAACATATTACACTATAACCTAGGTACAGTCAACATATTACACTATAACCTAGGTACAGTCAACATATTACACTATAACCTAGGGACAGTCAACATATTACACTATAACCTAGGGACAGTCAACATATTACACTATAACCTAGGGACAGTCAACATATTACACTATAACCTAGGGACAGTCAACATATTACACTATAACCTAGGGACAGTCAACATATTACACTATAACCTAGGGACAGTCAACATATTACACTATAACCTAGGGACAGTCAACATATTACACTATAACCTACAGTAGTTACAGTCAACATATTACACTATAACCTAGGGACAGTCAACATATTACACTATAACCTAGGGACAGTCAACATATTACACTATAACCTACAGTAGGGACAGTCAACATATTACACTATAACCTAGGGACAGTCAACATATTACACTATAACCTAGGTACAGTCAACATATTACACTATAACCTAGGTACAGTCAACATATTACACTATAACCTAGGGACAGTCAACATATTACACTATAACCTAGGGACAGTCAACATATTACACTATAACCTAGGGACAGTCAACATATTACACTATAACCTAGGGACAGTCAACATATTACACTATAACCTAGGGACAGTCAACATATTACACTATAACCTAGGGACAGTCAACATATTACACTATAACCTAGGTACAGTCAACATATTACACTATAACCTAGGTACAGTCAACATATTACACTATAACCTAGGGACAGTCAACATATTACACTATAACCTAGGGACAGTCAACATATTACACTATAACCTAGGGACAGTCAACATATTACACTATAACCTAGGGACAGTCAACATATTACACTATAACCTAGGGACAGTCAACATATTACACTATAACCTAGGGACAGTCAACATATTACACTATAACCTAGGGACAGTCAACATATTACACTATAACCTAGGTACAGTCAACATATTACACTATAACCTAGGGACAGTCAACATATTACACTATAACCTAGGGACAGTCAACATATTACACTATAACCTAGGTTACAGTCAACATATTACACTATAACCTAGGGACAGTCAACATATTACACTATAACCTAGGGACAGTCAACATATTACACTATAACCTAGGGACAGTCAACATATTACACTATAACCTAGGGACAGTCAACATATTACACTATAACCTAGGTTACAGTCAACATATTACACTATAACCTAGGGACAGTCAACATATTACACTATAACCTAGGGACAGTCAACATATTACACTATAACCTAGGGACAGTCAACATATTACACTATAACCTAGGGACAGTCAACATATTACACTATAACCTAGGGACAGTCAACATATTACACTATAACCTAGGTACAGTCAACATATTACACTATAACCTAGGTACAGTCAACATATTACACTATAACCTAGGTACAGTCAACATATTACACTATAACCTAGGGACAGTCAACATATTACAACATATTACACTATAACCTAGGGACAGTGAACATATTACACTATAACCTACAGTAGTTACAGTCACCATATTACACTATAACCTAGGTTCAACATATTACACTATAACCTAGGGACAGTCAACATATTACACTATAACCTAGGGACAGTCAACATATTACACTATAACCTAGGGACAGTCAACATATTACACTATAACCTAGGGACAGTCAACATATTACACTATAACCTAGGTACAGTCAACATATTACACTATAACCTAGGGACAGTCAACATATTACACTATAACCTAGGGACAGTCAACATATTACACTATAACCTAGGGACAGTCAACATATTACACTATAACCTAGGGACAGTCAACATATTACACTATAACCTACAGTCAGTTACAGGGACAGTCAACATATTACACTATAACCTAGGGACAGTCAACATATTACACTATAACCTAGGGACAGTCAACATATTACACTATAACCTAGGTACAGTCAACATATTACACTATAACCTAGGGACAGTCAACATATTACACTATAACCTAGGGACAGTCAACATATTACACTATAACCTAGGTAGTTACAGTCAACATATTACACTATAACCTAGGGACAGTCAACATATTACACTATAACCTAGGGACAGTCAACATATTACACTATAACCTAGGTACAGTCAACATATTACACTATAACCTAGGGACAGTCAACATATTACACTATAACCTAGGTACAGTCAACATATTACACTATAACCTAGGTACAGTCAACATATTACACTATAACCTAGGGACATATTACACTATAACCTAGGGACAGTCAACATATTACACTATAACCTAGGGACAGTCAACATATTACACTATAACCTAGGGACAGTCAACATATTACACTATAACCTAGGTACAGTCAACATATTACACTATAACCTAGGGACAGTCAACATATTACACTATAACCTAGGGACAGTCAACATATTACACTATAACCTATAACCTAGGTACAGTCACCATATTACACTATAACCTAGGGACAGTCAACATATTACACTATAACCTAGGGACAGTCAACATATTACACTATAACCTACAGACAGTCAACATATTACACTATAACCTAGGGACAGTCAACATATTACACTATAACCTAGGTACAGTCAACATATTACACTATAACCTAGGTACAGTCAACATATTACACTATAACCTAGGGACAGTCAACATATTACACTATAACCTAGGGACAGTCAACATATTACACTATAACCTAGGGACAGTCAACATATTACACTATAACCTACAGTAGTTACAGTCACCCCTGGTTAATATATTACACTATAACCTAGGGACAGTCAACATATTACACTATAACCTAGGGACAGTCAACATATTACACTATAACCTAGGGACAGTCAACATATTACACTATAACCTAGGGACAGTCAACATATTACACTATAACCTAGGGACAGTCAACATATTACATATAACCTACAGTATAACCTAGGGACAGTCAACATATTACACTATAACCTAGGGACAGTCAACATATTACACTATAACCTAGGGACAGTCAACATATTACACTATAACCTAGGGACAGTCAACATATTACACTATAACCTAGGGACAGTCAACATATTACACTATACCCTAGGGACAGTCAACATATTACACTATAACCTAGGGACAGTCAACATATTACACTATAACCTAGGTACAGTCAACATATTACACTATAACCTACAGTAGGTACAGTCACCATATTACACTATAACCTAGGGACAGTCAACATATTACACTATAACCTAGGGACAGTCAACATATTACACTATAACCTAGGGACAGTCAACATATTACACTATAACCTAGGGACAGTCACCATATTACACTATAACCTAGGGACAGTCAACATATTACACTATAACCTAGGGACAGTCAACATATTACACTATAACCTAGGGACAGTCAACATATTACACTATAACCTAGGGACAGTCAACATATTACACTATAACCTAGGGACAGTCAACATATTACACTATAACCTAGGGACAGTCAACATATTACACTATAACCTAGGGACAGTCACCACTATAACCTAGGTTAATATATTACACTATAACCTAGGGACAGTCAACATATTACACTATAACCTAGGGACAGTCAACATATTACACTATAACCTAGGGACAGTCAACATATTACACTATAACCTAGGTACAGTCAACATATTACACTATAACCTAGGGACAGTCAACATATTACACTATAACCTACAGTAGTTACAGTCAACATATTACACTATAACCTACAGTAGTTAGTCAACATATTACACTATAACCTAGGTACAGTCACCATATTACACTATAACCTAGGGACAGTCAACATATTACACTATAACCTAGGTACAGTCAACATATTACACTATAACCTACAGTAGGTACAGTCAACATATTACACTATAACCTAGGGACAGTCAACATATTACACTATAACCTAGGGACAGTCAACATATTACACTATAACCTAGGGACAGTCAACATATTACACTATAACCTAGGGACAGTCACCATATTACACTATAACCTAGGGACAGTCAACATATTACACTATAACCTAGGGACAGTCAACATATTACACTATAACCTAGGGACAGTCAACATATTACACTATAACCTAGGGACAGTCAACATATTACACTATAACCTAGGGACAGTCAACATATTACACTATAACCTAGGTACAGTCAACATATTACACTATAACCTAGGGACAGTCAACATATTACACTATAACCTAGGGACAGTCAACATATTACACTATAACCTAGGGACAGTCAACATATTACACTATAACCTAGGGACAGTCAACATATTACACTATAACCTAGGGACAGTCAACATATTACACTATAACCTAGGGACAGTCAACATATTACACTATAACCTAGGGACAGTCACCATATTACACTATAACCTAGGTACAGTCAACATATTACACTATAACCTAGGGACAGTCAACATATTACACTATAACCTAGGGACAGTCAACATATTACACTATAACCTAGGGACAGTCAACATATTACACTATAACCTAGGGACAGTCAACATATTACACTATAACCTAGGTACAGTCAACATATTACACTATAACCTAGGGACAGTCAACATATTACACTATAACCTAGGTACAGTCAACATATTACACTATAACCTAGGGACAGTCAACATATTACACTATAACCTAGGGACAGTCAACATATTACACTATAACCTAGGGACAGTCAACATATTACACTATAACCTAGGGACAGTCAACATATTACACTATAACCTAGGGACAGTCAACATATTACACTATAACCTAGGGACAGTCAACATATTACACTATAACCTAGGGACAGTCAACATATTACACTATAACCTAGGGACAGTCAACATATTACACTATAACCTAGGGACAGTCAACATATTACACTATAACCTAGGGACAGTCAACATATTACACTATAACCTAGGGACAGTCAACATATTACACTATAACCTAGGACAGTCAACATATTACACTATAACCTAGGGACAGTCAACATATTACACTATAACCTAGGGACAGTCAACATATTACACTATAACCTAGGGACAGTCAACATATTACACTATAACCTAGGGACAGTCAACATATTACACTATAACCTAGGGACAGTCAACATATTACACTATAACCTAGGTACAGTCAACATATTACACTATAACCTAGGTACAGTCAACATATTACACTATAACCTAGGTACAGTCAACATATTACACTATAACCTAGGGACAGTCAACATATTACACTATAACCTAGGGACAGTCAACATATTACACTATAACCTAGGGACAGTCAACATATTACACTATAACCTAGGGACAGTCAACATATTACACTATAACCTAGGGACAGTCAACATATTACACTATAACCTAGGGACAGTCAACATATTACACTATAACCTAGGGACAGTCAACATATTAATAACCTAGGGACAGTCAACATATTACACTATAACCTAGGGACAGTCAACATATTACACTATAACCTAGGGACAGTCAACATATTACACTATAACCTAGGGACAGTCAACATATTACACTATAACCTAGGGACAGTCAACATATTACACTATAACCTAGGGACAGTAGGGACAGTCAACATATTACACTATAACCTAGGGACAGTCAACATATTACACTATAACCTAGGGACAGTCAACATATTACACTATAACCTAGGGACAGTCAACATATTACACTATAACCTAGGGACAGTCACCATATTACACTATAACCTAGGGACAGTCACACTATAACCTAGGGACAGTCAACATATTACACTATAACCTAGGGACAGTCAACATATTACACTATAACCTAGGGACAGTCAACATATTACACTATAACCTAGGGACAGTCAACATATTACACTATAACCTAGGGACAGTCAACATATTACACTATAACCTAGGGACAGTCAACATATTACACTATAACCTAGGGACAGTCAACATATTACACTATAACCTAGGGACAGTCAACATATTACACTATAACCTAGGGACAGTCAACATATTACACTATAACCTAGGGACAGTCAACATATTACACTATAACCTAGGGACAGTCAACATATTACACTATAACCTAGGGACAGTCAACATATTACACTATAACCTAGGGACAGTCAACATATTACACTATAACCTAGGGACAGTCAACATATTACACTATAACCTAGGGACAGTCAACATATTACACTATAACCTAGGGACAGTCAACATATTACACTATAACCTAGGGACAGTCAACATATTACACTATAACCTAGGGACAGTCAACATATTACACTATAACCTAGGTTACAGTCACCATATTACACTATAACCTAGGGACAGTCAACATATTACACTATAACCTAGGGACAGTCAACATATTACACTATAACCTAGGGACAGTCAACATATTACACTATAACCTAGGGACAGTCACCATATTACACTATAACCTAGGGACAGTCAACATATTACACTATAACCTAGGGACAGTCAACATATTACACTATAACCTAGGGACAGTCAACATATTACACTATAACCTAGGGACAGTCACCATATTACACTATAACCTAGGGACAGTCACTATACACCCTAGGGACAGTCAACATATTACACTATAACCTAGGTACAGTCAACATATTACACTATAACCTAGGTACAGTCAACATATTACACTATAACCTAGGTACAGTCAACATATTACACTATAACCTAGGTACAGTCAACATATTACACTATAACCTAGGTACAGTCAACATATTACACTATAACCTAGGGACAGTCATAACCTATAACCTAGGTACAGTCAACATATTACACTATAACCTAGGGACAGTCAACATATTACACTATAACCAGTAACATATTACACTATAACCTAAGTACAGTCAACATATTACACTATAACCTAGGGACAGTCAACATATTACACTATAACCTAGGGACAGTCAACATATTACACTATAACCTAGGGACAGTCAACATATTACACTATAACCTAGGTCAGTCACATATTACACTATAACCTAGGGACAGTCAACATATTACACTATAACCTACAGTCAGGTCCAGTCACCCCTGGTGAATATATTACACTATAACCTACAGTCAGGTCCAGTCACCCCCTGGTGAATATATTACACTATAACCTAGGGTCAGTCACCCCTGGTCAACATATTACACTATAACCTAGGGACAGTCAACATATTACACTATAACCTAGGTACAGTCAACATATTACACTATAACCTAGGGACAGTCATATTACACTATAACCTACAGTAGGTATTACACAGTCACCCCTGGTGAATATATTACACTATAACCTACGTACAGTCAACATATTACCCCTAGGTGAATATATTACACTATAACCTACAGTAGGTACAGTCAACCCCCTGGTGAATATATTACACTATAACCTACAGTAGGTCCAGTCACCCCTGGTGAATATATTACACTATAACCTACAGTAGGTCCAGTCACCCCTGGTGAATATATTACACTATAACCTACAGTAGGTCCAGTCACCCCTGGTTAATATATTACACTATAACCTAGGGACAGTCACCATATTACACTATAACCTAGGTTAATATATTACACTATAACCTACAGTAGGTACAGTCACCACTATAACCTGGGAATATATTACACTATAACCTAGTACAGTCCATATTACCTATAACCTGGTGAATATATTACACTATAACCTACAGTAGGTCCAGTCACCTCTGGTGAATATATTACACTATAACCTACAGTAGGTCCAGTCACCCCTGGTGAATATATTACACTATAACCTACAGTAGGTCCAGTCACCCCTGGTGAATATATTACACTATAACCTACAGTAGGTCCAATCACCTCTGGTTAATATATTACACTATAACCTACGTACAGTCACCCCTGGTTAATATATTACACTATAACCTACAGTAGGTCCAGTCACCCCTGGTTAATATATTACACTATAACCTACAGTAGGTCCAGTCACCCCTGGTGAATATATTACACTATAACCTACAGTAGGTCCAATCACCTCTGGTTAATATATTACACTATAACCTACAGTAGGTACAGTCACCTCTGGTTAATATATTACACTATAACCTACGTACAGTCACCCCTGGTTAATATATTACACTATAACCTACAGTAGGTCCAGTCACCCCTGGTGAATATATTACACTATAACCTACAGTAGGTCCAGTCACCCCTGGTTAATATATTACACTATAACCTACAGTAGGTCCAGTCACCCCTGGTTAATATATTACACTATAACCTACAGTAGGTACAGTCACCCCTGGTGAATATATTACACTATAACCTACAGTAGGTCCAGTCACCCCTGGTGAATATATTACACTATAACCTACAGTAGGTCCAGTCACCCCTGGTGAATATATTACACTATAACCTACAGTAGGTCCAGTCACCCCTGGTGAATATATTACACTATAACCTACAGTAGGTCCAGTCACCCCTGGTTAATATATTACACTATAACCTACAGTAGGTCCAGTCACCCCTGGTTAATATATTACACTATAACCTACAGTAGGTACAGTCACCCCTGGTGAATATATTACACTATAACCTACAGTAGGTCCAGTCACCCCTGGTTAATATATTACACTATAACCTACGTAGGTCCAGTCACCTCTGGTTAATATATTACACTATAACCTACAGTAGGTCCAGTCACCCCTGGTTAATATATTACACTATAACCTACAGTAGGTCCAGTCACCCCTGGTTAATATATTACACTATAACCTACAGTAGGTACAGTCATCTGGTCAAATACGTGGAGTGATGAGACAACTTGGGGAAAGGCAATGAACAGTTACATCCCTGTGATGAAGCAGTTAGATTTCTGGGACGTGTAAATAGACCACATTACAAATAGAGGGCAGGGCAGGTATCAGTTCCCCCTTGTGCTTTTCCTATCGGATTGTTGCTAAGCAACCTCACAAAGCTTTTGTTTTATTATTGAGATAAAGACCCGGTCCCCTTGCAAAGACTGGACAGGCAGAAGACATGAGTCTTTGACAAAGAACAGGTTGTGAGCAGATCCTTGCTATTGTCTGGTCATTCACTGGCCCTGACATCATCCCAAATGGTATCTGATTACCCATTGGCCCAGAGGAGTATGCTTCCAATCAAGATCAAGGAGTTAAACCAGCTAACTGGCCTGAATATCATCCCAAATGGAATCTGATTAGAGACGGTCTAATGGCCTCATCCACACATCTAGGTTTAGCTTAACGTTAAGTAAACCAGAAAAAAAAAATCTGTTGTTTCTCAAAGTTAGCAGGCTAACTCATTGATCCTGTTTTGTGGTATACCCCTCTGGTCAACAGTAGTGCACTATAGGGAATCCTAGGGTTCCATTTGGGACACCTAATAGTAATTGCACCTGTCCACAAAGGTCAGGTGACACCTTATACCTCAGACTGAATACCCTTTGTTTGTAAACCAACTTAACACAAAACGTACCTGGCGAGCCAAGCGTTCAGTTATTGCAGTGAGGCAACATTGGCTGCCTGAAAATATCACAAGTCTAAACAATAGAGTACAGTTATGTCTAGATACAGTGGGGCAAAAGTATTTAGTCAGCCACCAATTGTGCAAGTTCTCCCACTTAAAAAGATGAGGCCTGTAATTTTCATCATAGGTACACTTCAACTATGACAGACAAAATGAGAAGAAAAAAATCCAGAAAATCACATTGTAGGATTTAATGAATTTATTTGCAAATTATGGTGGAAAATAAGTATTTGCTCAATAACAAAAGTTTCTCAATACTTTGTTATATACCCTTTGTTGGCAATGACAGAGGTCAAACGTTTTCTGTAAGTCTTCACAAGGTTCACACTGTTGCTGGTATTTTGGCCCATTTCTCCATGCAGATCTCCTCTAGAGCAGTGATGTTTTGGGGCTGTTGCTGGGCAACACGGACTTTCAACTTCCTCCAAAGATTTATGGGGTTGAGATCTGGAGACTGGCTAGGCCACTCCAGGACCTTGAAATGCTTCTTACGAAGCCACTCCGTTGCCCGGGCGGTGTGTTTGGGATCATTGTCATGCTGAAAGACCCAGCCACGTTTCATCTTCAATGCCCTTGCTGATGGGAGGTTCACTCAAAATCTCACGATACATGGCCGCATTCATTCTTTCCTTTACACGGATCAGTCGTCCTGGTCCCTTTGTAGAAAAACAGCCCCAAAGCATGATGTTTCCACCCCCATGCTTCACAGTAGGTATGGTGATCTTTGGATGCAACTCAGCATTCTTTGTCCTCCAAACACGACGAGTTGAGTTACCAAAAACGTCTATTTTGGTTTCATCTGACCATATAACATTCTCCCAATCTTCTTCTGGATCATCCAAATGCTCCCTAGCAAATTTCAGACGGGCCTGGACATGTACTGGCTTAAGCAGGGGGGGGAACACGTCTGGCACTGCAAGATTTGAGTCCCTGGCAGCATAGTGTGTTACTGATGGTAGGTTTTGTTACTTTGGTCCCAGCTCTCTGCAGGTCATTCACTAGGTCCCCTCGTGTGGTTCTGGGATTTTTGCTCACCGTTCATGTGATAATTTTGACCCCACGGGGTGAGATCTTGCTTGGAGCCACAGATTGAGGGAGATTATCAGTGGTCTTGTATGTCTTCCATTTACTAATAATTGCTCCCACAGTTTATTTCTTCAAACCAAGCTGCTTACCTATTGCAGATTCAGTCTTCCCAGCCTGGTGCAAGTCTACACATTTTGTTTCTGGTGTCCTTTGACAGCTCTTTGGTCTTGGCCATAGTGGAGTTTGGAGTGTGACTGTTTGAGGTTGTGGACAGGTGCTATTAATACAGGTAACGGGTGGAGGACAGAGAAGCCTCTGAAAGAAGAAGTTACAGATCTGTGAGAGCCAGAAATCTTGCTTGTTTGTAGGTGACCAAATACTTATTTTCCACCATAATTTGCAAATAAATTCATTAAAAATCCTACAATGTGATTTTCTGGATTTCTTTTCTCCTCATTTTGTCTGTCATAGTTGAAGTGTACCTATGATGAAAATTACAGGCCTCTCGTTTTTAAAAATGGGAGAACTTGCACAATTGGTGGCTGACTAAATACTTTTTTGCCCCACTGTACATGACGAGTGGTATGCTTAACCAAGGAACACGGAGCAACACGGCTTTCCATTCTAGAACGGCACAAGTGTTCCATTTTAGAAGACACTTCTGCAATAACATTCTGGCACCATTTCAGTCGTATAGAAGTTGAAGGAGTTCAAACCTCACACTAAACACTGTGCCTGGTGACATTTAGCCAGATATCTGGATTGTATTCATTACACACCAAAAGGAAGAAAACTGACCAAATCAGGGAGGGGGGGTAGAGGCTTGTCCATTGAGAAACATTAATTTGTATTATTATTTTTTTAGCTATGGATTGCACTAATGAATACGACCCTGCTTTAACTGTGGGAACTGAGAAGGATTGTTATGCTATAGTCGTAAAGACAACATCTTCCAGAATCAATGGAGGTAGAATTAGTTCTTTCCCTTCCCAGTCCCCCCAGAGAGTGAGTTCTCCTTCCCAGTCCCCCAGAGAGTGAGTTCTCCTTCCCAGTCCCCCCAGAGTGTGAGTTCTCCTTCCCAGTCCCCCCAGAGAGTGAGTTCCCCTTCCCAGTCCCCCAGAGAGTGAGTTCTCCTTCCCAGTCCCCCCAGAGAGTGAGTTCTCCTTCCCAGTCCCCCCAGAGAGTGAGTTCTCCTTCCCAGTCCCCCCAGAGTGTGAGTTCTCCTTCCCAGTCCCCCCAGAGTGTGAGTTCTCCTTCCCAGTCCCCCCAGAGTGAGTTCTCCTTCCCAGTCCCCCCAGAGTGTGAGTTCTCCTTCCCAGTCCCCCCAGAGAGTGAGTTCCCCTTCCCAGTCCCCCCAGAGAGTGAGTTCTCCTTCCCAATCCCCCCAGAGTGTGAGTTCTCCTTCCCAATCCCCCCAGAGTGTGAGTTCTCCTTCCCAGTCCCCCAGAGAGTGAGTTCTCCTTCCCAATCCCCCCAGAGTGTGAGTTCTCCTTCCCAATCCCCCCAGAGTGTGAGTTCTCCTTCCCAATCCCCCCAGAGTGTGAGTTCTCCTTCCCAGTCCCCCCAGAGTGTGAGTTCTCCTTCCCAGTCCCCCCAGAGAATGAGTTCTCCTTCCCAGTCCCCCCAGAGAGTGTGAGTTCTCCTTCCCAATCCCCCCAGAGTGTGAGTTCTCCTTCCCAGTCCCCCCAGAGTGTGAGTTCTCCTTCCCAATCCCCCCAGAGTGTGAGTTCTCCTTCCCAGTCCCCCCAGAGTGTGAGTTCTCCTTCCCAGTCCCCCCAGAGAGTGAGTTCTCCTTCCCAATCCCCCCAGAGTGTGAGTTCTCCTTCCCAATCCCCCCAGAGAATGAGTTCTCCTTCCCAGTCCCCCCAGAGAATGAGTTCTCCTTCCCAGTCCCCCCAGAGTGAGAACCAGTTAGGGCAGTCCCACACTGTAGAACAGTGACTCCCAGTGATTAAATGACACCCAGTCCCCCAGAGTGTGAGTTCTCCTTCCCAGTCCCCCCCAGAGAGTGAGTTCTCCTCCCAGTCCCCCCAGTTTCATAAGTCCTCAGGCCAATCCCCCCAGATTAATATGGGACTGTCCTGAAACATGTCCACAGGCCTAATGCAAACACAGTTGAAGTGAAGTTCTTAGCCAAATCCCACATTTAAACTCAGTTTCAGAATTCTTTACATTTAATCCCAGTAAAAGAGTCATTGTTTTAGGATCACCATGTTATTTTTAAGAATGTGAAATATCAGAATAATATGAGAGAAAGTTTTTTTCAGCTTTTATTTATTTCATCACATTCCCAGTTGGTCAGAAGTTTACATGCTACCAAATACCCAATTGAGTGGATTGCCATTAAATTGTTTGTTTATCTTGGGTCAAATGTGTCGGGTCTCCTTCCACAATAAGTTGGGTGAATTTTGGCCCATTCCTTCTGACAGAGCTGGTGTAACAGTCAGGTTTTGGTAGACCTCCTTGCTCGCACATGCTTTTTCAGTTCTGCCCACAAATTATCTATAGGATTGAGGTCAGGGCGTTGTGATGGCCACTCCCAATACCTTGACTGTTGTCTTTAAGCCATTTTGCCACAACTCTGGAAGTATGCTTGGGGTCATTGTCCATTTGGAAGACCCATTTGCGACCAAGATTTAACTTCCTGACTGATGTCTTGAGATGTTGCTTCAATATATCCACATAATATTCCATCCTTCCGTCCCCCTTGTTCCTCCAAACATAACGATGGTCATTATGGCCGAACAGTTCTATTTTTGTTTCATCAGACCAAAGGACAAAAAGTACGATCTTTGTCCCCATGTGGAGTTCCTATCCGTAGTCTGGCTTTATGGCGGTTTTGGAGCAGTTTCTTCTTCCCTGCTGAGCGGCCTTTCAGGTTATGTCGATAAAGAACTCATTTTACTGTGGATATAGTTACTTTTGTATCTGCTTCCTCCAGCATCTTCACAAGGTCCCTTGCTGTTGTTCTGAGATTGATTTGCACTTTTCACACCAAAGTACGTTAATCTCTAGGAGACAGAACATGTCTCCTTCCTGAGTGGTATGATGGCTGCGTGGTCCCATGGTGTCTATACTTACGTACTATTGTTTGTACAGATGAACGTGGTATCTTCAGGCTTTTGGAAATTGCTCCCAAGGAAGAACCAGACTTGTGGAGGTCTACAAAAAAAACATTCTGAGGTCTTGGCTGATTTCTTTTGATTTTCCCATGATATCAAGCAAAGAGGCACTGAGTTTGAAGGTCAGCCTTGAAATACATTCACAGGTACACCTCCAACAGACTCAAATGACGTCAATTAGCCTATCAGAAGCTTCTAAAGACATGACATAATTTTCTGAAATTTCCCAAGCTGTTTAAAGGCACAGTCAACTTAGTGTATGTAAACTTCTGACCCACTGGAATTGCGATAGTGAATTAGAAGTGAAATAATCGGTCTTTGTGGAGTGGTTGAAAAGTGAGTTTTAATGACTCCACTCTAAGTGCATGTAAACTTCCGGACTTCAACTGTACATAGTGCTGTAACCTGCGAGTCTCTACAGTGCTGCAACTCTCCAACCTGTTGTGCTACATTACATTAGTGATGAACCTCTCCAACCTGTTGTGCTACATTACAGTGCTGTACCCACTACAGGTTAGCACCTCTTCACCCCATAACAAAAGGGTTTAGCTACTAACACATGACTTTAATACACTGTCCACTACCCCATCAAGACAACCCCTAGGCTACTGAATATAGATATGTACAGGACATTCCAGAGAAAGAATAGTATAACAAATGATAACAGCTCTATAAAAAGTGACAGAATTGTATATTTTATTTATTCATTCGATTAGCTCCAGCCTTCCATCGGATCACCAAGATGGAGTGTTGTGACATATTGGTTAGGCTCCATATCTACCCGATCTTTAAGAGCGCCACTAAATACCTGGGGTGGGGGGGGGGCTGTTTCAGAGACGAGACAGAATTAGAACTATGGTTTCTGGTTTGTTTAAGGTTCGGTAAACAGCCGCAAAAACTCAGGACAGGTAAACAGGAAGCACTACACTTAGTGATATTTTCCACAACAACAGTAGAATATTGTATGTCCTACGTTGCCTGTCCAGACTAGTTTAAGAAGAAGCTGACAAAACATACAGAGAAAAGCACTTGGCTGTAAGGTTTCTTTCTACACACAGATTAAATCACCATGTCACGTCTTCCAAAACAACTACTTGTAAAAACTCAGTACAGAAACCAATGACAAAGTGATTGTTATTATTCTTTGAAGGGTTTAGACCTGAGAAGTGCATCTATACATTATCCTGCTAGGACCTGGCTATAACTTCCCTCTGGTCGGGCTGAGAAAGTGGCAAAATGGAATTATCATTGATTTGATCATGTCTTTGGAAAAGATGGAGAAAGCCAGTGTGGCTCTATGGAACAGAAACCATACGAAGGAGGGAGTGGTCAGTGTTTGTCTAAGGCTTCATGAATGTTAGTCATGTGATGTTCACACATTGTTTCCATAGAAATTTGAACGTCATCTCATTTCCATTGCAGACATGTAAACAGATTTTAAAATGGATTACTATGTGTACTAGGCTACTAGTTGATCACTAAACAAACAAACACATCACTATACACCACACACACACATCAAACCAATGGAGAACAACACTATAGCTAAAGTAAAACATGTAGGTTAATAGGACTCACCCAGAACAGTAGATTGAAGAGGAAGAGCAAGTACTTGATACACTTATTCACAGCCATCTTCCAACCTTCCAACAGACAGGAAAGACGTGATGTGACAGACCAATGTTAAGTTAATCCCTATTCCTCTGTTCCAGACCCACCCTGGTGTTGCAGGTGTATGTGTGAGAGGGTTCTTTCACAAGCTCGTATTTAAAAGCTGTGGGTGTGGTTACTGAGTACTTAGTCCAGTCACCAACAGTCTCCTACCAGTCCCCTCCCTCTAGCTCGTATTTAAAAGCTGTGGGTGTGGTTACTGAGTACTTAGTCCAGTCACCAACAGTCTCCTACCAGTCCCCTCCCTCTAGCTCGTATTTAAAAGCTGTGGGTGTGGTTACTGACTGTGGTTACTGTCCAGTCACTCTCCTACCAGTCCCCTCCCTAGTCCAGGCTGTGGGTGTGGTTACTGAACTTAGTCTCAGTCTACCAGTCCCTACCAGTCCCTCCCTAGCTCGTATTTAAAAGCTGTGGGTGTGGTTACTGACTACTTAGTCCAGTCACCAACAGTCTCCTACCAGTCCCCTCCCTCTAGCTCGTATTTAAAAGCTGTGGGTGTGGTTACTGAGTACTTAGTCCAGTCACCAACAGTCTCCTACCAGTCCCCTCCCTCTAGCTCGTATTTAAAAGCTGTGGGTGTGGTTACTGACTACTTAGTCCAGGCTCCAACAGTCTCCTACCAGTCCCCTCCCTCTAGCTCGTATTTAAAAGCTGTGGGTGTGGTTACTGACTACTTAGTCCAGGCTCCAACAGTCTCCTACCAGTCCCCTCCCTCTAGCTCGTATTTAAAAGCTGTGGGTGTGGTTACTGACTACTTAGTCCAGTCCAGGCACCAACAGACTCTCCTACCAGTCCCCCAGTCCCAGCTCGTATTTAAAAGCTGTGGGTGTGGTTACTGACTACTTAGTCCAGGCAAACAGTCTCCTACCAGTCCCCTCCCTACCAGTCCCCTCTAGCTCGTATTTAAAAACACTGTGGGTGTGGTTACTGAGTACTTAGTCCAGGCTCCAACAGTCTCCTACCAGTCCCCTCCCTCTAGCTCGTATTTAAAAGCTGTGGGTGTGGTTACTGACTACTTAGTCCAGGCTCCAACAGTCTCCTACCAGTCCCCTCCTCTAGCTTTCTCGTATTTAAAAGCTGTGGGTGTGGTTACTGACTACTTAGTCCAGGCTCCAACAGTCTCCTACCAGTCCCCTCCCTCTAGCTCGTATTTAAAAGCTGTGGGTGTGGTTACTGGTGTACTTAGTCCAGGGCTCCAACAGTCTCCTACCAGTCCCCTCCCTCTAGCTCGTATTTAAAAGCTGTGGGTGTGGTTACTGACTACTTAGTCCAGGCTCACCTACATAAAGACCTTTCACAGCAAACACCCTCCTCTGAAAACCTGAAAACCTCAGTCTTCTAGATAGTGAAACCCCAGAGCAAACACCCTCCTCTGAAAACCTGACCCTCAGTCTTCTAGATAGTGAAACCCCACAGCAAACACCCTCCTCTGAAAACCTGACCCTCAGTCTTCTAGATAGTGAAACCCCAGAGCAAACACCCTCCTCTGTTTGTAGTTAAATACAGTTAGACTAGTTCAAGCAGTTCTGACTCTCGCTTGAGAGGCACAATTTACTCAGAAACAGTAGCAGACTGATCGCCAAAACATAGACGATGCAAACTACAACGACACCAGTTATATCCTGGGTAAAGAGTTTGGATCCTGCCCTGAATATGCTTTCTGTATGGTCCTCATCACCTGCCTTTCTGAAGAACAATAGGCTATTTTCCTTCAATAGATTGATTGGAAAGTCCTGGTGTTAAGGGCTTGATTTGGCAATGGGACGAACTCCAAATCAACCTCTAGCACCTAGGCCAGGGGTGTTCAACTCATTCCATGGAGGACATCGTGTCTGCTGATTTTTGTTTGTTCCTTTCAATTAAGACCTAGACAACCAGGGGAGGATAGTTCCTTACTAATTAGTGACCTTAATTCATCAATCAAGTACAAGGGAGGAGTGAAAAACCACAGACACTCAGCCCTTCGTGGAATGAGTTTGACATGTGACCTTGGCCCTGCTTGGATATTTGACATGATCAGATAAGTGAAGGCAATAATATGTTACTTGCTTCACCTTGACTTATGAATGGCTGGGTTGAGTTTTCACCATTTTGCTTACACCTTTCCAATCAGTTCAGATCTACAGGAGTGGCTCGGGCGTAGGCGATAGTGGTCTGTTTGGAATTCAGCCAATCTCTCAAAGTCCTCTGCTGGCTCGTTCATCAGTGTAATCAGCCAGTAACAATTATCATCTGAGTCCAATTAACTAATTAGGCCTACTGCTAATTAACTACATTATCAAGGCTCACAAGCTGTACCTACTGCTAATAAGCTACGTTATCAAGGCTCACAAGCTGTACCTACTGCCAATTAACTATGTTATCAAGGCCCACAAGCTGTACCTACAAACTACGCTGTGTACCTACTGCCAATAATAATCAAGGCCCACAAGCTGTACCTACATTATCAAGGCTCACAAGCTGTACCTACTGCCAATTAACTACGTTATCAAGGCCCACAAGCTAACTATTAACATTATCAAGGCTCACAAGCTGTACCTACTGCCGATTAACTACATTATCAAGGCCCACAAGCTGTACCTACTGCTATTAACTCCCACAAGCTGTACCTACTGCTGATTAACTACATTATCAAGGCTCACAAGCTGTACCTACTGCTAATGAACTACATTATCAAGGCCCACAAGCTGTACCTACTGCCGATTAACTACATTATCAAGGCTCACAAGCTGTACCTACTGCCAATTAACTACATTATCAAGGCCCACAAGCAGAGAGAGAGAGAGAGACAGAGAGACAGAGAGAGAGAGAGAGAGAGGGAGAGCAGAGAAAAGAGAGAGAGAGAGAGAGAGAGAGAGAGAGAGAGAGAGAGAGAGAGAGAGACAAGGAGAGAGAGAGAGACAGAGAGAGAGAGAGAGCGCTCAGAGAAAAGGAGAGAGAGAGCTCAGAGAAAAGGAGAGAGTGCTCCAGTGTCCTCCACGACCCAGTAGAGTTTAATGAACATGGTGTTAGAGAGGAAACACCAGGCAGATGCATCCCTAATGGCTGTGATACTATGAGCCCTGACACAGATCCAATAACCCAGGAGAGACTTCATGGCTCAGGGAGGAAACTGTTGCTGGTTTCAGATGTTTCCCAGGCCAGCTGCCTATGAATGTGATTAGATGTAAACCCTCATTAGATTAGATGATGATAGGTCCATCTCAACTCTCCGCTGAGGCCTGTTGGTAGGCAGATAGAGGAGCAACAGGGGTCAGAAGGGTCGAAAGCAGAATGTGATGCAAACTCTCCCTAAAATGTGTGTGTGTGTGTGTGTGTGTGTGTGTGTGTGTGTGTGTGTGTGTGTGTGTGTGTGTGTGTGTGTGTGTGTGTGTGTGTGTGTGTGTTTGCATTTCGGGCATTGGGCCACTCCCCAAACAGTGTGCAGTGTGGTCAGTGTAGCGAGCGGCGTACACAGACTGAATGGCTTGTGGCAGGAACCACCACCTCCACTATATAACCCCTTGTGGGGCATGTCCTCTGAGACATGGGCTGTATTAGTCAGAGATGAATTAGCTCCATCTCAGATCTGACATGATAGCAGGCAGATAACGGAGCAGCAACAGGGTCAGTCAGTGCAGAAACCTGGAAGCCAGTCGCTTGGCCGTCATTGTAAATACGAATTTGTTCTTAACTGAATTGCCGAGTTAAATAAAGGTTCAAATATAAAAAGAAAGGATAGTAGATGGTGACGTGTGTTTCATTTGGTTCTGCAGCAGCAGTTTTCTCCTTGTTATGTCAATCACTGTGAGTCAGTCAACAGAGCTCGCCAGACAGTGGTCCTAAAAAACAGAAATTAGTTAGCGATTGCTACCTCTGGTTCGTTCAGCCGTTCCTATTGGGGACATGAATGGGGAAATGAATGGGGAAATGAATGGGGACATGAATGGGGACATGAATGGGGTTTGGGGTAAAACGTCGTCAATAAGGTCTGAGGTTAGCACATTTCTTAGGAGATCTTATAGCTTTCGTTCTATGTGATAATATCAGTCAGTCAAAGGTAGATTCAGCTAAATGACGTTGCCATGAGCCGAGCCGCAGATGATGAGAAGAGCGAGATGCAAGACTCTCACACAGTTATGTGATTTATGGGCTCATTTTGATTACATAAATGCTTCAAAAATTCCTAAAAAGGGACGTTAACTGATGAAGATTATCTCACAGAACAAAACGTATAAGATCTCCTGAGCCTGTGTTCACCACAGACCTTATTTTCGGAGTTTATCCAAAAAGTACAAAAATAAAAAAAACATTAATGGCCAGACGGTGCCTCTGGGTTAGCCAAGGCAGAGTTAGCCTCTGTTAGTACCTGCAAAAAGACACCATTAGTGATGAGTGTTTGCAAGCTGACTTCAGTTGCCAGCTGGATGTTGTGACACTTTGGTGCCTCTGGGTTACGAGCAGTGTGGCTTGGTTGTGTTTCCTCAGACACTTTGGTGCCTCTGGGTTACGCGAGCAGTGTGGCTTGGCAGGGTTGTGTTTCCTCAGACACTTTGGTGCCTCTGGGTTACGCGAGCAGTGTGGCTTGGCAGGGTTGTGTTTCCTCAGACACTTTGGTGCCTCTGGGTTACGCGAGCAGTGTGGCTTGGCAGGGTTGTGTTTCAGACACTTTGGTGCAGACAGTGTGGCTTGGCAGGGTTGTGTTTCCTCAGACACTTTGGTGCTGGGTTACGCGAGCAGTGTGGCTTGGCAGGGTTGTGTTTCCTCAGACACTTTGGTGCCTCTGGGTTACGCGAGCAGTGTGGCTTGGCAGGGTTGTGTTTCCTCAGACACTTTGGTGCCTCTGGGTTACGGCAGACAGTGTGGCTTTGGTTGCCCTCAGACACTTTGGTGCCTCTGCCGAGCAGTGTGGCTTGGCAGGGTTGTATGGTGCCTCTGGGTTAGCAGTGTGGCTTGGCAGGGTTGTGTTTCCTCAGACACTTTGGTGCCTCTGGGTTACGCGAGCAGTGTGGCTTGGCAGGGTTGTGTTTCCTCAGACACTTTGGTGCCTCTGGGTTACGCGAGCAGTGTGGCTTGTTGTGTTTCCTCAGACACTTTGGTGCCTCTGGGTTACGGTGTGGCTTGGCAGGGTTGTGTTTCCTCAGACACTTTGGTGCCTCTGGGTTACGGTGCGAGCAGTGTGGCTTGGCAGGGTTATGTTTCCTCAGACACTTTGGTGCCTCTGGGTTACGCGTGCAGTGTGGCTTGGCAGGGTTGTGTTTCCTCAGACACATGGCAGTGTGGCTTGGCGTTGCCTCAGACACATTTGCCTCTGGGTTACTGTGGCTTGGCAATGTTTCCTCAGACACTTTGGTGCCTCTGGGTTACAAAAATGACATTTCAGAATGGCAACCGTGTGTTTTGTGATAAAACAAGGGGGGACAAAAATGACATTTCAGAATGTGTGTGTGTGGGGGGGGGGGTGGGGGGGCAGGGGGTACATGTCCCCGTCCCCAGTGTAAGTTGTGTCCCTGGGTTGCTATGTAAGATAGTCTAGCCAGCAATCTTAACCTAGCAGTAATCATGGAGGAGTGGGCCCCCATTGATTTAGATAGTCACTCTCACTCAGTTATCATATGAACATAAGTCATGGCAAAACGTGCCGAATTGAAGGAAATGTGCTTTAAGGGGGCAATGCACAGTGGGAACTATAACAAAGCACACAGACCACCACTGTTTCAGTACAGAGCTGATGGATGGGGCTTGAGAAATGTAAACACTCTCAAGTACATAGCAGAACTATGGATGCAAGGACAGACCATCCATGATATCAAAAGTATAGTTTGAAACATGTTTTGAGGCTGTACAGTGTTTGTTTACATTTACTTTGTTTGATGGAGTGTGACAGTTGAACTAAGCTCATGAGGCATTTCTAAGTTATATTCTTAAAGAATCAATGGGTACAGATGGATTTAGAATTGTTTTGTATGTAGGAACTGCAGATTGACCCTTTAAAACTGCAGAATGTTCTCACCACCCCATGGAAAAATGAGGAGAATTGCAGGAAATGTGCTTTAAAACGGCTACATTTTCTCTACACCCCATGGCAATGCATTCATTTATTTTAATTTATTCCATTTATTTGTCAGGAGCAATACACAACAAAAACAGAAGTCACAGAGCACTGAGAAAACATATCGCAACAGATTTAGTAAATAGCTCATTTCCATCTGTAGTCCCTAGAACATCTAGGCATCTAGACGTGGAGAATAGCAGGACATGAACTTTAAATCTGCTATTAGTAGGGGATCACCAAAGATATGTATAACTAACCCTCATCTGTTAACAGTGGGAGCGGATGAAGCGTAGTGGGAAGAACAAGCAAGGAGGTGGGCAAAGCCAGGCACACTCCTTTGTCTCATGCTTTCCTGCACACTTCTCACATTGTCACGCCCTGACCTTAGAGCTTTTTAATGTCTCTATTTTGGGTTCGGTCAGGGTGGGATTTGGGTGGGCATTCTATGTTCTATTTTCTATGTTTTGGTATTTCTTTGTTTTGGCCGGGTATGGTTCTCAATCAGGGACAGCTGTCTATCGTTGTCTCTGATTGGGAACCATACTTAGGCAGCCTTTTTTCCCTCCTTTCTGTGTGGGAAGTTGTCTTTGTTTGTAGCACTATAGCGCTTAAGCGTCACGGTCGGGTTGTATGGTTTATTGTTTTGTTGGCGTCATTTTAAATAAAGGAAAAATGTACGCTCACCACGCTGCGCTTTGGTCCAGTTCTTTCCACGGCCGTAACACACATCTAGGAATTTCCCTCCCCCACACTGCTGCAACATGACCATAAGCTTGGCATCTGAAACACCTCAGTGGGTTCGGCACAAAATCTCTCACTGGATAACTGACATATCCTAACATTACTTTATCAGGTAAAGACTCTGCTTCAAAACTTAAAAGGACAGACAATGTCTTAGTTTCACAGCGGTTGCCACCGGATCTGCATCACACTAAACGGTGCGCGTCACAGACACCGGTACATTTTCCATTTCAGTTGCTCCACCTCCACCTCATCCCTCCTGTCAAAGGCCCCTGGATCCGGAGAGAAAAACAAGTCACAGGTCTTGTCCCTAGTCGTGTGACACTTTGAGTTAGTTTCACCGATTTAAAAGTACCCAACTTATTTTCTACCCAATCTGAGACTACATATGGATCAACCAAAAGGCAGGGTTCCACTTCCTCTCAAAATGTCCCGTTAGGGCGAATCATCCTTTGCATTTGAACATCTTGGCCATGTTCTGTTATAATCTCTACCCGGCACAGCCAGAAGAGGACTGGCCACCCCACATAACCTGGTTCCTCTCTAGGTTTCTTCCTAGGTTTTGGCCTTTCTAGGGAGTTTTTCCTAACCACCGTGCTTCTACACCTGCATTGCTTGCTGTTTGGGGTTTTAGGCTGGGTTTCTGTACAGCACTTTGAGATATCAGCTGATGTACGAAGGGCTATATAAATAAATTTGATTTGATTTGATTTGATGACCATCGGGGCGAGGCTCGGGCCCGGAGGACTTCACCACACCTGCCACCGCATGTAATTCATCCTCACTCTTGTCAGGTTACATTTCGGAGCCATCAGAGACAGCAGAATACAGTTGGTAAATTGGCACCATTCTTCCTCAACACACATCTTCTCGCTCTTCTTCTTTTCTCCTCGCTGTCCATAACCACGTCTCTCCGTTCATCACGCTCTTGTCACGTCTTTATCCGGTGGATTGCTTCCAGGTTCTGTTCTTTAGCCCAATTTATACTGAAACAAATCTATAAACATAACATGGAAATTATTGGTCCCATGTTTCATGAGCTGAAATAAATGATCCCAGAAATATTCCACACACAAAAAAAGCTTATTTCTCAAGAATGTTGTGCACAAATTTGTTTACATCCGTGTTAGTGAGCATTTTTCCCTTTGCCAAGATAATCAATCCACCTGACAGGTGTGGCATATCAAGAAGCTGATGAAACAGTATGATCATTACACAGGAGCACCTTATGCTGGGGACAATAAAAGGCCACTTTAAAATGTGCAGATGTATCAAGCTTTGAGGGAGTGTGCAATTGGCATGCTTACTGCAATAATGTCCACGAGAGCTGTTGCCAGATAATTGAATGTTACTTTTTCTACCATAAGCCACCTCCAACATTGTTCTAGAGAATTTGTCAGACGTCCAACCACCCTCACAACCGCAGACCACGTGTATGGCGTCATGTGGGCGATGCTGATGTCAACATTGTGAACAGAGTGCCCCTTGTAGCGGTGGGGTTATGGTATGGGCAGGCATAAGCTGTGGACAACGAACTCAATTGCATTTTATCGATGGCAATTTGACTGCACAGAGATACCGTGACGAGATCCTGAGGTCCATTGTCGTGCCATTCATCACCTCATGTTTCAGCATTATAATGCTCGGCCACATGTCACAATGATCTGTACACAATTCCCGAAAGCTGAAAATGTCCCAGTTCTTCCATGGCCTGCATATTCACCAGCCATGTCACCCACTGAGCATGTTTGGGATGCTCTGGATTGACGTGTACAACAGCTTGTTCCAGTTATATCTAGCAACTTCGCACAGCCATTGAAGAGGTGTGGGACAACATTCCACAGGCCACAATCAACAGCCTGATCAACTTCACACAGCCATTGAAGAGGTGTGGGACAACATTCCACAGGCCACAATCAACAGCCTGATCAACTTCGCACAGTCATTGAAGAGGTGTGGGACAACATTCCACAGGCCACAATCAACAGCCTGATCAACTCTATGTGAAGGAGTTGTATTGCGCTGCATGAGGCAAATGGTGTTCACGCTCCTACCTTTAAAAAAAAGATATCTGTGGCCAACAGATGCATATCTATATTCCCAGTCATGTTAAATCATAGATTAGGGCCTAATAAATCTATTTAAATTGACTGAATTCCTTATATGAACTGTAACTCAATAAAATCTTAGAAATTGTTTCATGTTGCATTTATATTTTTGTATCTCTGGCCTCTCTTGACTATCTCTGACCTATCCTGACTATCTCTGGCCTCTCCTGGCTATCTCTGGCCTCTCCTGACTATCTCTGGCTTCTCCTGACTATCTCTGGCCTCTCCTGGCTATCTCTGGTTTCTCCTGACTATCTCTGGCCTCTCCTGGCTATCTCTGGCTTCTCCTGACTATCTATGGCCTCTCCTGACTATCTCTGGCTTCTCCTGACTATCTCTGGCCTCTCCTGGCATCTCTGGCATCTCCATACTTCTCTTCTATAGTTACACCTTCTTGGCCCTTGCAATGCCTTGAAGTGTGAACAAACCCTCACTCTCCTCTATTGCAACCCTCCCCAAAATGTAAGTGATTTCGACATGCTGCATAGCTGTGTGTGTAGGCGTGCAGTAGGGCACTCCCAAAACAATGCTTAGTGTGATGTAGTATTGTACATAAACTGAATGGTTGTAGCAGGTACCTCCATCGCCACTATACCACGCCTGGTGGGGGAATGTTGTCCCTCTCTCTCTCTCTCTCTCTCTCTCTCTCTCTCTCTCTCTCTCTCTCTCTCTCTCTCTCTCTCTCTCTCTCTCTCTCTCTCTCTCTCTCTCTCTAGAGAGTGGATTCTGGTGGATTCTGTTTGATTTATATTCACTAGTGTAGGTTCAAGTCAGAGAGAATGACTCAATACTTCCATAAAGGAGAGATGAATCTCTGAATAAAAGTGGGTCAGAGAAAAACGCTCCTAAATGAAAACTAGATGGTGAATGAAACAGAGGTAATTCTATGGGTTCAGGTTCCAGACAGAGTTATAGCCTATTATAATAGTTGTTTGTTAACTCACACACATTATACAAGCTTGTAAATCATTATAGTCCTGTTGCTAGGCACCTCTCATTAGGCATAAGCTCCTCCTGCAAATTCAGGCTCATTCATTGTGTGAATTGTTTGAATTGTTTGAATTGTTTGAATTGTGTAAATTGTTTGAATTGTTTGCTCTTTGTTAAATGTTTCTCAATCCAAACAACCTAAAGTGTATATGTTTATCAATTCCCTGATTAATATATCACCATTAATGAATTTACTGTGAATCCACATCACATTTCCCAGTTAATGTTTAGTTACGTTTGTAGCCTATTGTCTGTTCATTGATTAAATATGTTTCCACTTTATTTTACCGTTCTCATTCCTGGAGGGGAAACGTTGTTTGCAGAGTTCACAAACTACACGACACTTGTGAGTGTAAGATGTTTTGGTTAATTCATTTCAGATGTTTTTTTTACCAAACTCCCCAATGTCTTGTTTAGAGCGTTCAGTGTGTGCATGTGTTTGGTTTCTCCATCCTGTTGAATGTTATGGGGGCGTTTGTTTAGAGCGCTCAGTGTGTGCATGTGTTTGGTTTCTCCATCCTGTTGAATGTTACGGGGGCGTTTGTTTAGAGCGCTCAGTGTGTGCATGTGTTTGGTTTCTCCATCCTGTTGAATGTTACGGGGGTTTGTTTAGAGCGTTTGTTTAGAGTTTGCTCAGTGTGTTACGGGGCGTTTGTTTAGGCGTTCAGTGTGTGCATTGTGTTTGGTTTCTCCATCCTGTTGAATGTTACAGGGGGCGTTTGTTTAGAGCGCTCAGTGTGTGCATGTGTTTGGTTTCTCCATCCTGTTGAATGTTACGGGGGGCGTTTGTTTAGAGCGCTCAGTGTGTGCATGTGTTTGGTTTCTCCACCCTGTTGAATGTTACGGGGCGTTTGTTTAGAGCGCTCAGTGTGTGCATGTGTTTGGTTTCTCCATCCTGTTGAATGTTACGGGGGCGTTTGTTTAGAGCGCTCAGTGTGTGCATGTGTTTGGTTTCTCCATCCTGTTGAATGTTACGGGGCGTTTGTTTAGAGCGCTCAGTGTGTGCATGTGTTTGGTTTCTCCATCCTGTTGAATGTTACGGGGCGTTTGTTTAGAGCGCTCAGTGTGTGCATGTGTTTGGTTTCTCCATCC
Source organism: Oncorhynchus masou masou (assembly GCF_036934945.1). Classification (NCBI taxonomy): domain Eukaryota; kingdom Metazoa; phylum Chordata; class Actinopteri; order Salmoniformes; family Salmonidae; genus Oncorhynchus; species Oncorhynchus masou. Next base: position 103,361 of record NW_027003757.1, read on the forward strand.
TGTTGAATGTTACGGGGCGTTTGTTTAGAGCGCTCAGTGTGTGCATGTGTTTGGTTTCTCCATCCTGTTGAATGTTACGGGGGCGTTTGTTTAGAGCGCTCAGTGTGTGCATGTGTTTGGTTTCTCCATCCTGTTGAATGTTACGGGGCGTTTGTTTAGAGCGCTCAGTGTGTGCATGTGTTTGGTTTCTCCATCCTGTTGAATGTTACGGGGCGTTTGTTTAGAGCGCTCAGTGTGTGCATGTGTTTGGTTTCTCCATCCTGTTGAATGTTACGGGGGCGTTTGTTTAGAGCGCTCAGTGTGTGCATGTGTTTGGTTTCTCCATCCTGTTGAATGTTACGGGGCGTTTGTTTAGAGCGCTCAGTGTGTGCATGTGTTTGGTTTCTCCATCCTGTTGAATGTTACGGGGGCGTTTGTTTAGAGCGCTCAGTGTGTGCATGTGTTTGGTTTCTCCATCCTGTTGAATGTTACGGGGGCGTTTGTTTAGAGCGCTCAGTGTGTGCATGTGTTTGGTTTCTCCATCCTGTTGAATGTTACGGGGGCGTTTGTTTAGAGCGCTCAGTGTGTGCATGTGTTTGGTTTCTCCATCCTGTTGAATGTTACGGGGGCGTTTGCCGTGAGCCGCCTAGAAATACGTGACCTGCGCGCCAAATCTGAATAGGTTCTAAATCTACTGTGAGTTGAAGGAAAATGGTGTTTAATTTATGAACTGTGATGAAACAGTAGCTATAAAACCTACTTCAGTAGGCTGCATAGATTTCATGGCTAAAGCCTCAAAAGAAGAAAACAGTCTTTTTTTTGTGTGTTTGTAAAATGAAGTTTGCTGTAGTAAATACACGTTGGATTTTGTGAGCAGAAATCAACCTATCCAGCCATGATGAAAAGCTCCTTTATGCTCATGGAACAAAGAGAGGATATGTGTTTTTTTGTTCCAATTTTGTCCCCATTTGGTTTCATTTGATTAAAAACAGAAGTATAGAGGCTCCACTCAATGTAGGCTGTTGTTGTGTTTGTCCTGCCCAATGCGTTCGCCATGTAGCCAAGCCTACGAATAAAGGTGTTTGGCTCGTGAGACTGCTTTGAAATAAATCTTAATCGCCAAAGCCTTAGTAAAATATATAGTTCGGTAGCAGCAAAACAGTGAGTTAACATCCCTTTATATAGAAGACGATCAAACTTGACTATCTAGAGGAAGTAAACATTGTATATACTGTTTAGGCCCATAACTGCAGGAAGTAGGGGTGCTGGGGGTCCTGCAGCAACCCCTGAAAATACATAGATCATTTTTGGAGAAAAACTAATATTGTTTAACAAAAGTACCTTTACTAGTATCAGCAGACCGATATCCTGTAGATGTCAGAAGTGGGGGAAAACAGTTTTTGTAAAAATTTCTGCTTTGGCAACAACAAAAAAGGTAGTTGTATAATTAAGAACAGTATCTTGCAGGATTCAATGGTTGGAATTGTAGAGTTGTTGTTGCCCTGTACCATTTATCTGTGATGTCATTCTAATGGAATCCAGAAAGAACACAACCCTGTACCATTTCTCTGTGATGTCATTCTAATGGAATCCAGAAAGAACACAACCCTGTACCATTTCTCTGTGATGTCATTCTAATGGAATCCAAAACGAACACAACCCTGTACCATTTCTCTGTGATGTCATTCTAATGGAGTCCAGAAAGAACACAACCCTGTACCATTTCTCTGTGATGTCATTCTAATGGAATCCAAAACGAACACAACCCTGTACCATTTCTCTGTGATGTCATTCTAATGGAGTCCAGAAAGAACACAACCCTGTACCATTTCTCTGGGATGTCATTCTAATGGAATCCAGAAAGAACACAACCCTGTACCATTTCTCTGTGATGTCATTCTAATGGAATCCAGAAAGAACACAACCCTGTACCATTTCTCTGTGATGTCATTCTAATGGAATACAGAAAGAACACAACCCTGTACCATTTCTCTGTGATGTCATTCTAATGGAATCCAGAAAGAACACAACCCTGTACCATTTCTCTGTGATGTCATTCTAATGGAATCCAGAAAGAACACAACCCTGTACCATTTATCTGTGATGTCATTCTAATGGAATCCAGAATGAACACAACCCTGTACCATTTCTCTGTGATGTCATTCTAATGGAATCCAAAAAGAACACAACCCTGTACCATTTCTCTGGGATGTCATTCTAATGGAATCCAGAAAGAACACAACCCTGTACCATTTCTCTGTGATGTCATTCTAATGGAATCCAGAAAGAACACAACCCTGTACCATTTATCTGTGATGTCATTCTAATGGAATCCAGAAAGAACACAACCCTGTACCATTTCTCTGTGATGTCATTCTAATGGAGTCCAGAAAGAACACAACCCTGTACCATTTCTCTGTGATGTCATTCTATTGGAATCCAGAAAGAACACAACCCTGTACCATTTCTCTGTGATGTCATTCTAATGGAGTCCAGAAAGAACACAACCCTGTACCATTTCTCTGTGATGTCATTCTAATGGAATCCAGAAAGAACACAACCCTGTACCATTTCTCTGTGATGTCATTCTAATGGAATCCAGAAAGAACACAACCCTGTACCATTTATCTGTGATGTCATTCTAATGGAATCCAGAAAGAACACAATCCTTTACCATTTCTCTGTGATGTCATTCTAATGGAATCCAGAAAGTACACAACCCTGTACCATTTCTCTGTGATGTCATTCTAATGGAGTCCAGAAAGAACACAACCCTGTACCATTTCTCTGTGATGTCATTCTATTGGAATCCAGAAAGAACACAACCCTGTACCATTTATCTGTGATGTCATTCTAATGGAGTCCAGAATGAACACAACCCTGTACCATTTCTCTGTGATGTCATTCTAATGGAATCCAAAAAGAACACAACCCTGTACCATTTCTCTGGGATGTCATTCTAATGGAATCCAGAAAGAACACAACCCTGTACCATTTCTCTGTGATGTCATTCTAATGGAATCCAGAAAGAACACAACCCTGTACCATTTCTCTGTGATGTCATTCTAATGGAATCCAGAAAGAACACAACCCTGTACCATTTATCTGTGATGTCATTCTAATGGAGTCCAGAAAGAACACAACCCTGTACCATTTCTCTGTGATGTCATTCTAATGGAATACAGAAAGAACACAACCCTGTACCATTTCTCTGTGATGTCATTCTAATGGAATCCAGAAAGAACACAACCCTGTACCATTTATCTGTGATGTCATTCTAATGGAATCCAGAAAGAACACAATCCTTTACCATTTCTCTGTGATGTCATTCTAATGGAATCCAGAAAGTACACAACCCTGTACCATTTCTCTGTGATGTCATTCTAATGGAATCCAGAAAGAACACAACCCTGTACCATTTCTCTGTGATGTCATTCTAATGGAATCCAGAAAGAACACAACCCTGTACCATTTCTCTGTGATGTCATTCTAATGGAATCCAGAAAGAACACAACCCTGTACCATTTCTCTGTGATGTCATTCTAATGGAATCCAGAAAGAACACAACCCTGTACCATTTCTCTGTGATGTCATTCTAATGGAATCCAGAAAGAACACAACCCTGTACCATTTCTCTGTGATGTCATTCTAATGGAATCCAGAAAGAACACAACCCTGTACCATTTCTCTGTGATGTCATTCTAATGGAATCCAGAAAGAACACAACCCTGTACCATTTCTCTGTGATGTAATTCTAATGGAATCCAGAAAGAACACAACCCTGTACCATTTCTCTGTGATGTCATTCTAATGGAATCCAGAAAGAACACAACCCTGTACCATTTCTCTGTGATGTCATTCTAATGGAATCCAGAAAGAACACAACCCTGTACCATTTCTCTGTGATGTCATTCTAATGGAATCCAGAAAGAACACAACCCTGTACCATTTCTCTGTGATGTCATTCTAATGGAATCCAGAAAGAACAAATTGATGTACCATTTCTCTGTGATGTCATTCTAATGGAATCCAGAAAGAACACAACCCTGTACCATTTCTCTGTGATGTCATTCTAATGGAATCCAGAAAGAACACAACCCTGTACCATTTCTCTGTGATGTCATTCTAATGGAATCCAGAAAGAACACAACCCTGTACCATTTCTCTGTGATGTCATTCTAATGGAGTCCAGAAAGAACACAACCCTGTACCATTTCTCTGTGATGTCATTCTAATGGAATCCAGAAAGAACACAACCCTGTACCATTTCTCTGTGATGTCATTCTAATGGAATCCAGAAAGAACACAACCCTGTACCATTTCTCTGTGATGTCATTCTAATGGAGTCCAGAAAGAACACAACCCTGTACCATTTCTCTGTGATGTCATTCTAATGGAATCCAGAAAGAACACAACCCTGTACCATTTCTCTGTGATGTCATTCTAATGGAGTCCAGAAAGAACACAACCCTGTACCATTTCTCTGTGATGTCATTCTAATGGAATCCAGAAAGAACACAACCCTGTACCATTTCTCTGTGATGTCATTCTAATGGAATCCAGAAAGAACACAACCCTGTACCATTTCTCTGTGATGTCATTCTAATGGAATCCAGAAAGAGCACAACCCTGTTCTCAAAAATGTACATAAACATGTGCAAAGTTGTGGGTTAAGACACAAAACATACACATCAAATGAAATAGTTGTCTTGATCAAATAACATGGAAAAACAATCACTTTTTTGTGCAGTATTCATTAACCATCTTTACAAACCACTTAATGTAAATGTACATTACCGTATTGTACATAGGCTGGTCATCTAGGTTTGTACCTGTGGACTTTCTATCAGCATGAAGATTAAACACTGACCAATACTGTAACTGAGCACATTGAGACATCAAGTGGTTCATGATGCTGTGATGTGACGAAGTGGCTCAGTTGGTAGAGCATGGTGCTTGTGTAGCCGATGTGAAATTGCTAGTAAGTTAGCGGTGGTGCGCGCCAGTGGCGTTTCAATTGGTGACGTCACTTGCTCTGAGACCTTGAAGTAGTGGTTCCCCGTGGCTTTTGTGAAGCGATGGGTGACGATGCTTCGAGGGTGACTGTTGACGTGTGCAGAGCGTCCCTGGTTCGCGCCCAGGTCGGGGCGAGGGGACGGACGTAAAGTCTATACTGTTACACTTGCACTGCCAGAGTTGTGGGTTCAAGTCTCTTGGTTGACCATTCTGAAAATGTATTCACTCACTACTGTAAGTTGCTCTGGATAAGTGTGTCACCTAAAAAGGAAAAGGAATGAACAGACCGTTTCAGTTTTCACATAGAAATAAGTTGCATTTGCAAAGTCTTTCAAGAAACTGGAAAACACATACCAAGCAAAATATATATATATATTCTACAAGTATTATCAGATTAACTGTTTTGTACCGATAATTATCAGACTCAAGTTATGTGAACATCCATACATTTAAATTGTTGCATATTGAGGAGAGAAAATTGCTTGTTTTTCCCGATTAATTTTATAATTGTAAAAATAAATAAACGTATTAGAATGATTCACTGCCCTGGCTTTATGAGCAACCACATATTTATCCATGGAGACACGTTCTGATTGGCCAGTGAGGGGTCAAGCCTCCAACTTATTTATTCATCAACACTCAGCCCTGTCACGGTGCCAGCTACTGCGCCCATAATTCCCACTGTGAAAATAGCACCACCATTTCTGACTCAACACTGGACGGCCAGTGCTAAGATTTAACATTGCATTAGAGCCCAGAGGGTATTTATGTGGTCTGTTACCAGCGAAGGCGTATATATTGTACATTTCCAACGACTATTTGCTTGATATTTAGTTTTGTATGAGAAAACAAACAATAAAGCTCGCCCTCAGCTGTAGAATAAACTGGATCTGATGCCAAACACTTAAATCAACATAGTTTGGAACTAAACTCTGATAAGGAAACTGGCACATTGCTGACTGTTAAAAAGTATTTGTTCCACCCCCATGTCTGTCAGTGACCTTGTGATTCCAATGTGTACTGTAGAAAGCATAGGAGTGTTGTGTTGACACCCAGAGATACTGAGCGTGTCTATACTGCATAGCCTTGTCATCAAATTCCAGTTCATTATGGGAAAATAACTGTACAACAATACAGTTTAGAGTTGTCACTGTATATGATAACACTGAGGGACACATCTCAACGCAAGGGATCTCTGGACCTCTGGACCAGTCCAGAAACAACCCCTATCACCTAGCACCTAACCCCTATGACCTCTGGGCTTAGGCAACATCCTGTACGGACCAGTGGCGAGGATGAGAAACACTGCCCTGGGCTGATTTTGCGTTCTACATGACTGTGGCCTCGGGCCAAAGGTGCTTTACACTCAGAAACAGGTCACTTAAAGTGATGGTGTGTTCAGTACTCAGTGTGTTGTGGAAGAATGAGACAAGGCAAATGTCCTCTCATAAATGTTTGACGCTGTAATGTAACAGAAAGGCCACTAGATGGCAGCCCTTGACCGAGCATGGTCGATTGATCTCTCCCTGTCTCTCTCTGTCTCTCTCCCTCTGTCTCTCTCTCTCTCTCTCTCTCTCTCTCTGTCTCTCTCTCTGTCTCTCTCTCTGTCTCTCTCTCTGTCTCTCTCTCACTCTCTCTTTCAACTCTCTCTCTTTCAACTCTCTCTCTTTCACTCTCTCTCTCACTCTCTCTCTCTCTCTCTCTCTGTCTCTCTCTCACTCTCTCTCTCTCTCTCTCTCTGCTCTGTCTCTCTCTCTCTCTCTCTCTCTCTCCCCTCTCTCTGCTCTGTCTTGATTTGATAAATTGGGGGTATGGTTTACTGTCAGCGGTAATGATGACAACTGAGCTTCCTAAAAGCTTGTTTGTCAGTTTTTAAACTAAATTACTTTCAAGGCTTATGTCCAGATCAACGCACAAAAGCCCAGTGAGCAGAAGCTATATCTCCTACATCCCATAATGGGACGTTTTTCTAGAACCATCTCAAGAGGTGGGAAACTAGGTGATAAGAAGAGGATTATAGGTTGATTTAGAGTGGCATGACGGGTCAGTTTGATGTCCAAGACAACCAGGAGTACAGACTGTCAATCTGAGGAAAAAAGATGGCCGCCTCTAGACAAGAGAGTTGATCTACGGAGGGAGAGGAGACTGAAGGAGAAAAACAAGGCCTGAATTCACACGGTCTCCGAGTAGGAGTGCTGATCTAGGATCACTCTTAACTTTGAAGTCCTTATGAATTAAAGGGAGGGAGGTGTCCTAGATCAACACTCAGAGACGTTTTGTGAACATGGGACCTGGTATTTTCTAAATAATTCTTGACATTTTGCTCCCTGACCGCTGTGCTGCTTTGCTCTCCGTCACTTGTCTTCACGACCACTTGGGGTCATGTTGAAACAACTGATAGAAGCACTAAACCCTTTTCTCTGAGGTTGAATCTGAGTGTGAGTGGGCTGAACTGGAAGGTGAAGGGTCGATATCTCAATATCTGACAACTTGTTGTTATCCTCTGAACTGCTGTTGTTATCACAGTTGTTATCACTGTTGTTATCCTCTGAACTGCTGTTGTTTTCACTGTTGTTATCCTCTGAACTGCTGTTGTTTTCACTGTTGTTATCCTCTGAACTGCTGTTGTTTTCACTGTTGTTATCCTCTGAACTGCTGTTGTTTTCACTGTTGTTATCCTCTGAACTGCTGTTGTTATCTTCCGAACTACTGTTGTTATCCTCTGAACTACTGTTGTTATCATCCAAACTGCTGTTGTTATCCTCTGAACTACTGTTGTTATCCTCTGAACCACTGTTGTTATCACTGTTGTTATCCTCTGAACTACTGTTGTTATCCTCTGTACTGCTGTTGTTATCACTGTTGTCATCCTCTGAACCGCTGTTGTTATCACTGTTGTCATCCTCTGAACCACTGTTGTTATCACTGTTGTTATCCTCTGAACTACTGTTGTTATCACTGTTGTCATCCTCTGAACCACTGTTGTTATCACTGTTGTTATCCTCTGAACTACTGTTGTTATCACTGTTGTTATCCTCTGAACTGCTGTTGTTATCCTCTGAACTACTGTTGTTATCCTCTGAACTACTGTTGTTATCCTCTGAACTACTGTTGTTATCACTGTTGTTATCCTCTGAACTACTGTTGTTATCACTGTTGTTATCCTCTGAACCACTGTTGTTATGACTGTTGTTATCCTCTGAACTACTGTTGTTATCACTGTTGTTATCCTCTGAACTACTGTTGTTGTCCTCTGAACTACTGTTGTTATCCTCTGAACTGCTGTTGTTATCACTGTTGTTATCACTGTTGTTATCCTCTGAACTACTGTTGTTATCACTGTTGTTATCCTCTGTACTACTGTTGTTATCACTGTTGTTATCCTCTGAACTACTGTTGTTATACTCTGAACTACTGTTGTTATCACTGTTGTTATCCTCTGAACTGCTGTTGTTATCCTCTGAACTGCTGTTGTTATCCTCTGAACTACTGTTGTTATCACTGTTGTTATCCTCTGAACTGCTGTTGTTATCACTGTTGTTATCCTCTGAACTACTGTTGTTATCACTGTTGTTATCCTCTGAACTACTGTTGTTATCACTGTTGTTATCCTCTGAACTGCTGTTGTTATCACTGTTGTTATCCTCTGAACTACTGTTGTTATCACTGTTGTTATCCTCTGAACTACTGTTGTTATCACTGTTGTTATCCTCTGTACTACTGTTGTTATCACTGTTGTTATCCTCTGAACTGCTGTTGTTATCCTCTGAACTGCTGTTGTTATCCTCTGAACTACTGTTGTTATCACTGTTGTTTTCCTCTGAACTACTGTTGTTATCACTGTTGTTATCCTCTGAACTACTGTTGTTATCACTGTTGTTATCCTCTGAACCACTGTTGTTATCACTGTTGTTATCCTCTGAACTGCTGTTGTTATCCTCTGAACTACTGTTGTTATCCTCTGAACTACTGTTGTTATCACTGTTGTTATCCTCTGAACTACTGTTGTTATCACTGTTGTTATCCTCTGAACTGCTGTTGTTATCCTCTGAACTACTGTTGTTATCCTCTGAACTACTGTTTTTATCACTGTTGTTATCCTCTGAACTGCTGTTGTTATCCTCTGAACTGCTGTTGTTATCACTGTTGTTATCCTCTGAACTGCTGTTGTTATCACAATTGTTATCCTCTGAACTGCTGTTGTTATCCTCTGAACTACTGTTGTTATCCTCTGAACTGCTGTTGTTATCCTCTGAACTACTGTTATCCTCTGAACTGCTGTTGTTATCACTGTTGTTATCACTGTTGTTATCCTCTGAACTACTGTTGTTACCACTGTTGTTATCCTTTGAACTACTGTTGTTATCCTCTGAACTGCTGTTGTTATCCTCTGAACTACTGTTGTTATCCTCTGAACTACTGTTGTTATCACTGTTGTTATCCTCCGAACTGCTGTTGTTATCACAGTTGTTATCCTCTGAACTACTGTTGTTATCACTGTTGTTATCCTCTGAACTACTGTTGTTATCCTCTGAACTACTGTTGTTATCCTCTGAACTGCTGTTGTTATCCTCTGAACTGCTGTTGTTATCACAGTTGTTATCCTCTGAACTACTGTTGTTATCCTCTGTTATCATCTGAACTGCTGTGTACACACACACACACACACACACACACACACACACACACACACACACACACACACACACACACACACACACGTGGTTCTCCCTCCCCTACACCAACTAATACCTCAACCTCTCCTCAGGCCGTTCTCCCTCCCCTACCAACTAGTACCTCAACCTCTCCTCAGGTCGTTCTCCCTCCCCTACCAACTAGTACCTCAACCTCTCCTCAGGTAGTTCTCCCTCCCCTACCAACTAGTACCTCAACCTCTCCTCAGGTCGTTCTCCCTCCCCTACCAACTAGTACCTCAACCTCTCCTCAGGTCGTTCTCCCTCCCCTACCAACTCATACCTCAACCTCTCCTCAGGTCGTTCTCCCTCCCCTACCAACTCATACCTCAACCTCTCCTCAGGTCGTTCTCCCTCCCCTACCAACTCAGGTACCTCAACCTCTCCCTCAGGTAGTTCTCCCTCCCTACACCAACTCATACCTCAACCTCTCCTCAGGTCGTTCTCCCTCCCTTACCAACTCATACCTCAACCTCTCCTCAGGCCGTTCTCCCTCCCCTACCAACTCATACCTCAACCTCTCCTCAGGTCGTTCTCCCTCCCTTACCAACTCATACCTCAACCTCTCCTCAGGTCGTTCTCCCTCCCCTACCAACTCATACCTCAACCTCTCCTCAGGTCGTTCTCCCTCCCTTACCAACTCATACCTCAACCTCTCCTCAGGCCGTTCTCCCTCCCCTACCAACTCATACCTCAACCTCTCCTCAGGTCGTTCTCCCTCCCCTACCAACTCATACCTCAACCTCTCCTCAGGCCGTTCTCCCTCCCCTACCAACTCATACCTCAACCTCTCCTCAGGTCGTTCTCCCTCCCCTACCAACTCATACCTCAACCTCTCCCCAGGTAGTTCTCCCTCCCCTTACCAACTCATACCTCAACCTCTCCTCAGGTCGTTCTCCCTCCCTACCAACTCATACCTCAACCTCTCCTCAGGTCGTTCTCCCTCCCTCATACCTACCAACTCATACCTCAACCTCTCCCCAGGTCGTTCTCCCTCCCCTACCAACTCATACCTCAACCTCTCCCCAGGTAGTTCTCCCTCCCCTACCAACTAGTACCTCAACCTCTCCTCAGGCCGTTCTCCCTCCCCTACCAACTCATACCTCAACCTCTCCCCAGGTAGTTCTCCCTCCCCTACCAACTCATACCTCAACCTCTCCTCAGGCCGTTCTCCCTCCCCTACACCAACTCATACCTCAACCTCTCCTCAGGCCGTTCTCCCTCCCCTACCAACTCATACCTCAACCTCTCCTCAGGCCGTTCTCCCTCCCTTACCAACTCATACCTCAACCTCTCCTCAGGTCGTTCTCCCTCCCCTACCAACTCATACCTCAACCTCTCCTCAGGCCTCCCTCCCCTACCAACTAATACCTCTCCCTCCACTACCAACTCATACCTCAACCTCTCCTCAGGTTCGTTCTCCCTCCCCTACCAACTCACCAACCTCTCCTCAGGTAGTTCTCCCTCCCCTACCAACTCATACCTCAACCTCTCCTC